>NW_028327854.1:0-300000 GCF_031878675.1 Megascapheus bottae
TATTGCAGCACTATTCACCATAGCATAGATATGGAACCAACTGATATGTCCCTCAGTTGATGAGTGGATCAACAAGTTGTGGTATTTGTACACAATGGAATCCTATGCTGCTGTCAGAAAGAATGACATCGCCCCATTTGTTAGGAAATGGAAAGACTTAGAACAAATCATATTAAGTGAAGTAAGCCAGACTCAAAGGAACTTGGCTCAGTGGTTTCCCTCATTCGTCATAATCAGTAGAAACCTTGGGCTCCACTAGCAGAGACTTGCAATAGAGCAAAATCTTGATACATAAGGACATATAATGTGAAACTAATTGAAAGGACCTCCAGGATATTGAAACAAAAGCCACATAATGAATGATTGTTGTCCTTAATGTACTATGTTGTCTATCATTTCCTTTGCTGTCCCTTGGTTATCTCATATTGGTATAGTATCTCACTTTGTTATCTGATATATTGAATTTATTTGTATTTGGATATTTGAAATTTGATAGGGAAGGGGGGAAAATCAAGACGGGTGGGGGTGTGGGGGGGAGGGAAACGGGTACCAAGACATGTGAAAGGCTATCAATGTATGTGAATTAATGCACCTTCTATCTGGCAAATATCACGTAACCCTTTTGCTAATTACAGTAAAAAAAATTGCAAAAAAAAAAGAAAAGCAGAAAATGGTTCTGTCACTGTAGTGGTATAGCACAAGCCTTGAGAAAGCCCAAGGACAGTGCTCAGGCTCTGATTTCAAACCCCAGGACTGGCACACAATAAAAAGGGATGAGTAAATGGAGTAAGTCTAGTGTAAATTTGTTATGTATAATTTTCTCTTAAAATGTCTAAAAGATTTTTATTAATGTCACTGAAAAAATACCCAGATAATTTGGTTGCCTAGAGCTGTATATATATGTATATATAATGTACATATATGCACATGTAAATATTCAAACACATGTATACCACAATTTTGTCAATGAAAAATGTATGAAAAGTAAACTAAAATGAAGATTTTGTTTTTAGGTGGAATGATTCATCTCATATAAATACATTTTAGTGTTTAAACAAAAAAATAAAAATAGGGTACATTCCTTGTTACTTAAGTAAGATTGCTCTTTTTTTTTCTTTTTGCCAGTCCTAGGGCTTGGACTCAGGGCCTAGACATTTTCATTGGACTCCCTTGCCCAAGGTGAGTGCTCTGCCTCTTGAGACACAGTGCCACTTCTAGCTTTTTTTCTGAGTATGAGGTACCGGTGAATAGAACCTAGGTCTTCATGCATTCTAGGTGAGCACTCTACCATTAGGCTACATTCCCAGGCAGTGAGATTCCTCTTACAGTCATTGTATGTTCACAGAGTTTGATCTCACACACTGTAGGGCCCTGGTTGGCTTTGACCTGTGATCCTAAGCCCTGAGCCTCCTAAGTAGCTGAAATTAAGTTGTGAGCCAGCATGATGGCTTCCATTCTTTTTTCTACAAAAATATATGTAGTTATCTAAAATACATGTGTAGCTGAAAAAAATGAATCTCTCCCAAAAATCTTCAAGTAACAACCATCCTATTAAAAGGTGGGCTAAAGACTTAAAAGAGTATTCTCTGAAGAAAAAATTAAAATGGGCTTTAGACACATGAAGAAATGCTCCATATCTCTAGTAATAAGGGAAATGAAAATCAAAACAACTTTGAGATTCCACCTGACTCCAGTCAGAATGGCCATTATCAAAAAATCTAAGAAGAGATACTGGTGGGGAAGTGACCAGGGGAGATCACACCTACACTGTTGGTGTGAGTGTAAACTCGTTCAACCACTAGGGAAAGCAGTGTGGTGGTTCCTCAAAAGACTGAACATAGAGCTCCCCTATGATCCAGCAAATCCACTACTTGGAATCTACCCAATTGTCCAGGAAAAAGGGCATACTAAAGCCACTAGCACAATGATGCTCATTGCAGCACTATTTACCAGAGCAAAGATATGAAACCAACCCAGATGCCACTCAGTAGATGACTGAATCAAGAAGATGTGGTACTTATACACAATGGAATGCTATGCTGCCATCAGAAGGAATGACATCGCCCCATTTGTAAGGAAATGGAAAGACTTGGAAAAATTCATATTAAGTGAAGCAAGCCAGACCCAAAGAAACATAAGCTCAATCGTTTCCCTCCTTTGTAATAAGTAGTTCACATCTAGGACTCTCCTATCAGAGGATTACAATAACTCAAAAACCTAGGTATATAAGGTCATATAGGATGAGACTAAATGAAAGGATCTCTAGGATATGGGAACAAGAGCTATATCTTGTGTCATCGTTGCTCTTAATCTTGTGTGATTTTTGTCCTTAATCTACTATGTTATTTCTCATCTCTTATTTTGCCCTTTGGTTAATGTCAGATTGTTACTGTATCTGATTTTTTCCCTGGCATATTGTATATATGTTTATTTGTTTATGTCAAATAGGAAAGGGAAGGGGGGAAACAAGATGATTGGGAAGGGGAGGGGAGAGGGAACTGGGGACAAAAACATGTGGAGTGGAATAAATGTGTGAGAAGTAATGCAGTCCACTACCTGTAAATGTAATCGTAACCCCTCTATACATTACCCTGAAAATAAAAAAGAGACTATAAAAATATCTGTAGAAAATGCGGCTGGATGATGGAAAGAACCAGATGCCCTACTACAAAAAATGTGATATACACACACACACACACACACACACACACACACACACACACTGGAATGATACATAGCCAACCGACAAGATAAAATAATGGCATTCTTGGGGAAGTGGATGAAAAGGAAAAAAATCATATTAAGTGAAGTTAGCCAAACTCAAAGGAACATAGGCCCAAGAGTCTCCCTCATTTGTCAAATTCAGTAGAAACCTTGGGCTCTGCTGCCAGAGATTTACAATAGAACAAATCTAGAGACATCGTCACAAATAGTATGACACTAAATGTAAGGACCTCCAAGGTAAAGAAACAAAACTCATATAATGAGTGATTGTTGTCCTTAATGAACTATGTGATCTCTTATCTCTTTTGCTATCCCTTGGTTATATCATATTGTTACAATATTATACCTTGTTTTCTGATATATTTCATATGTGCCTAATTGGTTATTTGAAATTGGATAGGGAAGGGGGGAAATGAACATGAGTGGGGGTAGGGGAAGGGAAATGGGTACCATATCATTACATGGGGTATCAAAGTTTGAGAAGTAATGCACCTTCTATCTGGTGAATATAATGTAACCTTTCTATAAATTACAATAAAAATAAATACATAAAAAGAAGATCTGCACAGAAAAAAATAATAATGGCATTTTTGGGGTAGTGGATGAAATTCGAGTGAATCCTGTTGAGTGAGATAAGTCAAGACCAAGGAACAAAAGGTACATGGTATCCTTAATATATGGATAATAATTTCAAACAGTAGTAGAGCGATGATTGAATAGATGATACCCAAAGTTCTGGACATAATTTTGGAGATATAAACATAACTACATAGACATAAAAATCTAGGATAGAGTATACACTCTATAGACATGTGTTTTATTATAGATTAATATGTATCTATGACATACAAAGACTCAGCTTAATTTTGACTATATTCTAAAATTTATGTGCCAGTGATTGTATAGCGATTCCCTTCTTGAATACTTGTTGGTTCAACATGACATTTGAAATATGATGTAAAATTCAATGTTAATAAATTTTTTTCAAAAAAAGACGCTAGAGGTAAATACCACTAATGTACTTGCTCTAAGTGGTACAGAAATTTTCTTAATGAATCATGGGATTTTATTACATCTTTATGCAATTATTTTAGTTCTGAGTGTTCTACACTCAATGATACTTCTGGAAAGATGATATAGCTGACTGTGTAGATGGTATGAAGACATACTGGCCTAAACGTAGAATAAAGCATTGGTAAGTGGCTGTTAGCTGTCCAGATTCTACTGGAATATGTGGAATGAATTTATTAAGCACAATGCAGGCTCTTAGTCAGATCAGGATCAAGGTTATGTGTTTCCATGAGATGAATGAGGAAAGATCAGAAAAATCTACTAAGATATCCAGATATACTTTTGAAACTAAGGTATCTGGACTCCTTTTTTTTTTCTTTCTTGGTGGGGAGCTTGAATTTTGCACCTGGGCAAGGTCTCTTAGTTCTTTTTCCTCAAGGCTAATACTGTACCAGTTTTAGCCACAACTCCAGTTAGTTTTTGGGTGGATAAGTGGAGAGAAGAATCTTACAGTTTTTTTTGTTTTCGTTTTTTTGCTTGCAAAGGCTTTGAATCACCTTCTCTCTGGCTAGTAGAAGAATGACAATTATGATCCTCAAGCGCCTGGCTAGTGATTTTTTGAAAATTGGACTTTCTTCCAAATCACGTAACTGGTTCCTAGCAAAGTTTTGAAGACTGACTTAAATGTGACAGATTTTCGTCACTTGGAGACACTCTGTGCTGAACGTTAGAAATCTACCAGCTGAGTCACAGTGGCACTTCCAGTTTTTGTTTATGTGATGCTGAGGAATGGAATCCAGGGTTTCATACATGCTAGGCAAGCTACATTTTCATCCCAAGGTTTTATGTTTTGTTTTTTCAGTGTTGTTGCTTCTAAGGTACTGTATGATGTTCTTTCATTTTCTTTGCTTTTTACCTCTTTTCTTCTTTTTAACTTTAGTTTTATTCTCTGTAGTCACTGTGTTGAATTCGGGTACCTGTGTCTTGTACATAGGTTTATGTGATTTGGGGAATGGAGAGGGTATAATTAAATGGTTAAAAAAAAACAAAAGAAAAAGGGTGAACCAATTGAACAGTGATATTTGGAAGACACTAAACGGAAATGAACTGAACAATCTGGATGGAGAGGGGGCTGAGGGTAGGAAAACAGAGAAAAATGAGGGAGGGGATAACAATTTTCTTAAGAAATGTGTTCGTTACTTATGTAACCATATGCCAACTATATATTGACTTAACAAAAAAAAATTACTTAAAAAATAATTTAGCCCGGTATGGTGGCTCACACTTGTAAATGTAGCTACTCAAGAGGCTGGGATCCAAGGATAGCAGTTCAAAGTCAGCCTGGGCACTGAAGTCCATGTGACTCTTATCTCCAGTTAACCACCAGAAACCCAGAAGTGGCCCTATGGCTCAAGGGATAGGGCAGTAGTCTTGAACCGAAAAGTTCAGTGACAAGACCCAGGTGCAGAATTGCAGTCCCATGACTTGAATGATGAATGATACTAGCCAGGCTCTGTGCGCTCACACTTGGAATCCTATCTACACAGAATCAGGTTTGAATCCTGCCCAAACAAATTGCATGATATTCTGATTTACAGTTCATTACCAAAAATCTGGAAGTGGAGCTGTGGATCAAGTGGTAGAACACTAGCCTGAAGCAAAAAAAAACATTTAAGGACAGTTCCCAGGCCCTGGGTTCAAGTCCCAGGACTTGCATAAAACAAACAAAATGTGACGCTGTGTCCTCCATCATTTGGTGTTATAGTTCAATATTCTTGATATGCGTCTTAGAAATTAAGTCCCTAGCAAATACTCTCCCCTGAAATTCTGCTTCATAGCTGATTCATAGAATTTCAGCATCATTACTATCACCTTCCAGTTAGCATAGCAGTCTACTACTGAAAATTTGAAGAAAACTTTTGAGTAATCCTAATAAATCTGTGTGTCATCTGCACACACATCAAATCAGCAGCAGCTATGTTCTACTATTATCTAAATGTATTTAATCCCTTCTTGAGTTAATGAGCCTTAAAGAGTAAAACATATGAAATAGTAATGAAACTAACAGTCACCATTCTTCTACCTTATATTGTAATATAAGTTTATAAATGCAAGGACTATTCTGAAGTGTGTAGAAGATAGCTTATAATTATAATACTCTCATGAAGTATAGTTTTTAAGAAACATGTTGCTTGCTTTGGGAAAGCAAAGGCAAGGAAAAATGATATAGGTAAGTTCCCTATTTATCACAAGGAAAATACTATTGGGTTTAGATCAACTTCATTCATTCCGTGCTGATGAAACAAACATTTGCAATTCCTGAGACCAATCACTTCATTGTGATGCACAATCAGCCAGCTTAGATCAATCTTCCAAAAAAGGAAAGGAACAAATGAGAAGCAATTAAGGTTTCCAAAATGAACCAGGTGGTGGTGGCAGCTCACACTTGTAATTCTATCTACTCAAGGCCTGAAATCCAAGGATCTGGATTAAGTCTGTCTGGGATGAAAATATTCCTGTCTGAAACATCATCTCTGTTTATCACAGCCCAGCTGATACACTCTGCCCAACAGGTTCCAAACACCAAAGTCCATCTACTATCTGAAATACTAGCAAACGTACTCACAAATTATTTCCTCTTTGGGAGATAGTTGAAACATGTACCAGAAACATTTCCCTGGCTTCAGAGTGGAAGTGGAATTATATACTCACTAGAAGCCCATCTAGTAAATTACAGTCAATCATCTTTCCTCACATCTTGTTAGTTAAATTGAACAATGAGTGTTTGGATCAGAAGCGATGTGTATGAGCATGCAGGTTGTAAAAGTACTGTAATCCTAGCTAGTCAAGATAAGCTGAGACCTGAGGATTCCAGTTCAAAATCAGCCATGCAATAAATTCCATAAGATTTTTACCTCTAATTAACCAGCAAAAAACAGAGCGTTGAATTGTGCTTAAAATGCCACAGGCCTAAGATTTGCATAAAAGTGCTAAGGGGTAGCATTCAGGATGCCCACTCTCTCCACTCCTTTTTAACACAGTACTAGAATTCCTAGGCAGTGCAATAAGGCAAGAAGCAAGCATAAAGGGAATCCAAGTAGGGAAAGAGGAAATAAAACTATCCCTCTTTGCAGATGACATGATTCTGTATTTAAAGAAACCTATAGAGTCTACTCCCAAGCTCCTTGAGCTGATTCAAAGCTTTGGAAGGGCAGCAGGCCATAAAATCAACCCTCACAAATCAACTGCCTTCCTTTACGCCAACAGTCAGAGGAACGAGGCAATAATCAGGAAAGAAACTCCTTTCACAATAGCCTCAAAGAAAATAAAGTACCTAGGAATTAGCTTAACTAAGTATGTAAAGGACCATTTAGATGAAAACTTTAAAAACCTAACAAAGGAAATTAAAGCAGAGAGAATTTCCGGGGCTGAAGATAATTTAGTTATTATAGAGAAAGAACAGAAAATGAGTCAATCCAAATCTAGGAAAATTGGGACAGCGCTTCAGGAGGTCCAAAATACAATTAGGAAGCCTAATTTAAGGCTAGTTGGTATTGAGGAGGGCGTGGAGAAAGAGATCTAACAGACATCTGCAGAATATTCCACCCAGTAACAACAGAATATACGTTTTTTCAGCAGCACATGGAACATTTTCCATAATAGACCACATCTTAGGCCATAAAACAAACCTGGACAGATTCAGAAACACTGAAATTATTCCATGCACACTCTCAGACCATAAAGGCATCAAATTGTAGCTGAACACATATCTCCACCAACAAAAGCCCTGTAACTCATGGAGACTGAACAACACATTGTTGAATCAAAAACAATGGGTAATCGAAGAGATCAGAACAGATATCCAACTGTTTATGAAATTTAACTATAAGGAGCACACAAATATCAATTCCTTAGGGACACAACAAAGGCAGTACTCAGAGGAAAATTTATAGCGCTGAGTGCCTACAACAGCAAGTTGGAAAAATGGCAAACCAACTAGTTAATGGCTCACTTTAACCTCCTGGAAAAAGAGCAACAAACTAACCCTAAACCCATTAGGAGAAAGCAAATTATTTAAATCAAAGCAGAATTAAATGATTTGGAATAAAAAAAACCTATAGAAGGAATCAACAAAACAAGGAGCTGGGTCTTTGAAAGAATTAACAGAATTGACAAGCCCAAAAAAAGAAGAGAGCATGTCGAAATAAACAAAATCGCAGATGAAAATGGTAATATCACGACAGAAATTACCAAGATCCAGAATACCATGAGGGAATACTTCTCAAACCTTTACGCCAACAAATTTGAGAATCTAGAAAAAATGGATGAATTCCTAGACAATATTAACATACCCACACTGAACCAAGAAGAGCTAACCCAAATCAAGAGGCCTATCTCAAGCTATGAAATAGAATGGAAATTAGACAACTTCCACTTAAATAGAGCCCAGGGCCAGATGGATTCCCAGCTGAATTCTATAAGGCCTTCAAAGCAGAGCTCACACCAATACTCCTCAAGCTCTTCAACGAAATTGAAAATGAAGGTTCTTTACCAAACTCATTCTGTGAAGCCAGTATATCCCTCATCCCCAAACCAGACAGAGATTCATCAAAGAAAGAGAACTATAGACCCATTTCTTTGATGAACATCGATGCAAAACTTCTCAACAAAATACTGGCCAACCGTCTACAACAACTCATCAAAAAAATTATACACTATGATCAATCTGGATTCATCACAGGGAGGCAAAGCTGGTTCAATATACACAAATCAATTAATATAATTCGACACATCAACAGGAGCAAGGACAAAAATCACATGATTGTATCAATAGATGCGGAAAAGGCATTTTACAAGATCCAAACCCCTTTATGTTAAAAGATATGGAGAAACTAGGAATCCATGGAACATTTCCCAATGTAATAAAGGCTGTGTATGAGAAACCCACTGCCAGTATTTTACTTAACGGTGAAAATCTAAAGCCATTACCTCTAAAATCAGGAATGAGACAAGGATGCCCACTCTCTCCACTCCTTTTAACATAGTAGTAGAATTCCTAGGCAGTGCAATAAGGCAAGAAGCAAGCATAAAGGGGATCCAAGTAGGGAAAGAGGAAATAAAACTATCCCTCTTTGCAGATGACATGATTCTGTATTTAAAGTATTCTCTAGACTCTACTTCCAAGCTCCTTGAGCTGATTCAAAGCTTTGGAAGGGCAGCAGGCCATAAAATCAACCCTCACAAATCAACTGCCTTCCTTTACGCCAACATGAGAGGAACGAGGCAATAATCAGGAAAGAAACTCCTTTCACAATAGCCTCAAAGAAAATAAAGTACCTAGGAATTAGCTTATCTAAGAATGTAAAGGACAGTTTGGATGAAAACTTTAAAACCCTAAAAAAGGAAATTAAAGCAGAACTAAGGAAATGGAAAAAGCTCCCATGCTCCTGGATTGGAAGAATCAACATTGTGAAAATGACAATCTTGCCAAGGGCTATCTACAAATTCAATTCAATACCCATCAACATCCCAATGTCATTCTTTAAAGAAATAGAAAAGGCAATTCAAAATTTCATATGGAATAATAAAAGACCCCGTAAGCAAAAACCCTTCTTAGCAGAAAGAACAGCGCTGGAGGAATTTCAATTCCAAACTTTAGACTCTATTACAGAGCTATAATTCTCAAAACAGCTTGGTAGGGGCACAAGAACAGGCCTGAAGTCCAGTGGAATAGAACTGCGGACCCAGATATTAAACCACAGACCTATGGCCTCCTAATCTTTGATAAGGGAGCCAAAAAAATAGAATGGAAGAAAGATACCCTTTTCAAAAAGTTGTGCTGGCAGAACTGGTTAAGCACCTGCAGAAAATTAAGTTGGATCCTACTTTTTCACCTTGCTCTAGAATTAACTTCAAATGGATCAAAGACCTGGAGGTAAAAGCAGAAACACTGAAAAGTTTACAGGAAGGAATAGGAGATACACTAGGCCTCCTGGGCACAGGTCGAAACTTTCTTAATAAGGACCAAGAATCACAAAAAATCAGAGAAAGGCTGGATAAGTGGGACTGCATTAAATTGCAGAGCTTTTGTATGGCAACGGATATAGCTAGTAAACTAATCAGGAAGCCTACAGAGTGGGAGAAGATCTTCACCAACCAAACAATGGACAAAGGCCTCATATCTAAAATATATCAACAACTCACAAAATTGAATCACTCCAAAACTAACCTCCAAAGTAACACCCATCCCATTAAAAATGGGCCAAAGACTTAAAGAGAGTCTTCTCTGACGAAGAAACAAAAATGGCCTATAGACACATGAAGAAATGCTCCACATCTCTGGTCATAAAAGAAATGCAAATCAAAACAACTCTAAGATTCCACCTCACTCCAGTTAGAATGGCCAGGATCAGGAAATTGAATGACAACAGATGCTGAAGGGGATGTGGCCAGGAGGGATCACTACTACACTGTTGGTGGGAGTGCAAACTCATTCAACCACAATGGAAAGCAGAGTGGCAATGCATCAAAAGGCTAAACATAGAACTCCCCTATGACCCAGCAATTCCACTACTTGGCATTTACCCAACAATCCAGAAACAAGGGCATACTAAACCCACTAGCACAACAATGTTCATTGCAGCACTATTCATCATAGCAAAGATATGGAACCAACCCAGATGTCCCTCAGTTGATGACTGGATCAACAAGTTGTGGTATTTGTACACAATGAAATTCTATGCTGCTGTCAGAAAGAATGAAATCGCCCCATTTGTTAGGAAATGGAAAGACTTAGAACAAATCATATTAAGTGAAGTAAGCCAGACTCAAAGGAACTTAGGCTCAGTGGTTTCCCTCATTCGTCATAATCAGTAGAAACCTTGGGTCTACTAGCAGAGATTTGCAATAGAGCAAAAGGCCATATATAAGCCCATATAATGTGAAGCTAATTGAAAGGACCTCCAGGATATTGAAACAAAAGCCACATAATGAATGATTGTTGTCCTTAATGTACTATGTTGTCTCTCTCTCATCTCCTTTGCTGTCCCTTGGTTATCCCATATTGGTATAGTATCTCACTTTGTTATCAGATATATTGAATGTATTTGTATTTGGATATTTGAAATTTGATAGGGAAGGGGGGAAAACCAAGACGGGTGGAGGGTGTGGGGTTGGAGGGAAATGGGTACCAAGACATATGATAGGGTAACAATGTATGTGAATTAATGCACCTTCTATCTGGCAAATATCATGTAAATCTTTTACTGATTACAATAAAAATAATTTTAAAAAAAGAAAGTTGTACTATGTGGGGAAGATGATGGGGTCAAATACATTTCTTCTTAAAAATATACCTCATCTGGTTGCCCTGGATTTTCCTGTCCTTCTTCTTAGAGAAAGGCCTGTTATACTGGATTTGTGGCTTGGCAATGATCTAGCATGTACATCTTCCAGTAAGACATCCACAACTTCCATGCCTGAGACTCGAGTTTCCTGACCTTTGACAACAGCACAGCAACATCTTTCTTCCTCCTGAGCCACAGGCCAAGTGAGCTGGCTTGAGTTGGTTGTTGGTTACAATGGCTTGGTTACTAGGGTTCCATATTCTGTTCCATTATAAGGGAGGCAGGGTCACCTTTCAGGGCCCAATGACCAAAGATCCTTGCTCACAGAAGACCTCACCAAAGACATACAGGAGGCTGAATCTCTCCTCCAATCACACAATATACATGTGGATGGAGTAAACAGCCCACCTTTTTTGTCCAATCCCAATGTCTTCCACTAGGCCCAACTACCAGTCTGGTCTCGGGCTCAAGGAGCCTTTCTTAGGTAAGATCCAAACTTAAGGGTCGATATTGCCCTCATCCTTTACAAAACATTTGCTTCACAGTGCCTACTCAGCCTGCATTTTGCCCCTTGTCGAATATTTTTTTGTTTTTGCTAGTCTTGGGTCTTGACCTCAGAGTGTGAACATTGTTCTTGGGCTTTCTTTAGGCTTCAGCTGTCCCACCGAGCCACAGCACCACTTGCAGCGTTTTCTATGTATGTGGTAATGAGTAATCAAACCTGAGTCTTTTTGCGTGGTAGCCAAGGACTCTACCACTAGGTCAAACACACAGGGCATCTTGCACATATTTTTGACGTCAATCTACTAGGATATTATTAGGTTTCTGTATCCTAATCAATTTTTTCCTGATGATTAGCTTTGCTGTCATGTGTAAACAATGCAAGAGGGAAAAACACAGAAGAATTAGTGAAATTAAAAAAAAGCATTACACACATAGATAAGTGTTCATTCTTTGTAGGAGAAATGATATTTTGATATGATGATGATGACTTTATAATTACTATGTCGGGGTTGAGAGTTTGGCATAGTGGTAGAGTGCTTGCCTAGCATCCATGAAGATCTGGGTTTGATTGCTCAGTATCACATAGATAGAAAATCTAGATGTGGCACTGTGGCTCAAGTGGCAGAGGGCTAGACTTGAGAAAACCCGAGGACAGTGCTCAGGCCCTGAATTCAAGCCCCAAGACTGGCAGAAAGATAACAGAAAATAAAAATGATTTTTACGTGCTAATTCACTCACAGCATTTGCTTCTGAAATCTTCGCTTCTGCATCTTGTGAAATACCCCTTTCCCTCAACGTAGACAAGAAAAACAGATCCATCCCATGGTCCACTGTGAGGCCACTCGTTGGGCTAAGAGCTAGTCGTGCAGCAACACATAAGTTTTATTCTAATACTTTCCAAACTTTGTACTCAAATATGCTACCTACTTACCAACTTAGGTCATTTATCCTTATGCTATCCCTTTTCTTCAGGACTACAATATTCTTACACTCCTATGTTAATCCTCTTGTACCTCCCCTAAACTCTCTCATTCTGTTTTTTCTATCTCTGGACATCTGCTCGTCTTTCAACCCTTATAATGCAGAGATCTACACTTGATGGCTGTTGAGCAATATTGTATATGTAGGTGGTTAATGATTCTCTAGGCTCAGAGGGACTTAAAGACAATAGAGATTGGTTGAGAGGCTTATTGTTTTGGGTATAAATAGCTTATCAGTGGTTTTATTAGACTGGTCTGTAAGTGCACAAAAAGAAAGAGTGATAATACCAATCAAAACTTGTGAACATCTAGTGTCTGCCAGCTACAGAGGACTAGGTTGGTTATATCTGAAAAACTATAATCGTATTTAGTAGTAATCTTGCTCCCATTTTCAAATGGGCAGAACAAGAAACTCAAGAAAAATGTCAAATCAAGAAACAACATCCCCCACCCAATGTAAACAGACAATGGAACAGTCACTGGCAAACCTAGAGGAGAGTCTTCCAAGTGCTACACAAATGCAATTGATAAACATCATTAATGGAATATGTGAAAATATAAAGAAGGAGATAATGGAGGAAGCCATAGCTGAACAAGAGGAAATCATAAACAAGGTGATAAGTGAAAAAGAAGAAGCCATAAAGGAGGCCATAATAAAGGTTTTTCAAAGAAAGATGGGTGAATTCATAGAATTCACAAATAAAAACGTGACCAAACTCCAGCAAATGTCCAAAGAAAATAAAGCTACTGAGCTAACCACTCAAAAGGAAATCAAGGAGATAAAGAAATCCATACATGATCTAAAACAAGAGATGTAAGGCATCAAAAATGAGCAATTAGAAGCAAGGGAGATGAAAAATAAAGTAGATAGCTTTGATAGCAGGTTAGAGAATGCAGAGGAGAGAATTTCTGGGGCTGAAGATAATTTAGTTATTATAGAGAAAGAACAGAAAATGAGTCAATCCAAATCTAGGAAATATGAGAGAGTGCTTCAGGAGGTCCAAGATGCAATTAGGAAGCCTAATTTAAGGCTAGTTGGTATTGAGGAGGGCGTGGAGAAGAGGTCAATGGTATTGGAAATGTACTTCAGGGAATCATCTCAGAGAATTTCCCAAATATCCAGAAGGGCAGGCCCATCCAGATACGAGAAGCTTTTAGAACCCCAAACAGACCTGACCAGAAAAGAACATCCCACCGCCACATTGTGATCCGAACTGGATCTATAGAAACGAAATAAAAGATCCTAAAGGCAGCCAGGGAAAAGGGATCAGTAACCTATAAAGGCAAACCAATCAGAATAATCCCAGATTTCTCAGCAGAGACCATGCAAGCACGAAGTGACTGGAAGCATATATGTCATGCCATTAAATCAAATAACTACCAACCAAGAATACTGTAGCCAGCTAAGCTCTCCTTCATAACTGAGAGAAAAATAAAAACATTCCATTCCAGGGAAAAGCTGCAACAATATGTCGAAACAAAACCAACACTACAGAGAATTCTCAAAGATGCTCTATACATAGAAAACCAAAATAAATGCAATATATGGAAAGAAATGGCACCTAAACAGCATACCACCTAAGGACCACAAGAACTGTCAAGACACAGGCCCTACTAAAAGCTTTTAAAAATGGTAGGAACTAATAAATATCTCTCAATCCTAACTCTCAATATCAATGGACTTAACTCTCCAATTGAATGGCATAGGCTGTCTAGTTGGATCAAAAAGCAAGAGCCATCGTTCTGCTCTCTTCAAGAGACACATCTTACCCAAAAACAATCATCTTTTGAAAGTGAGAGGTTGGAATAAACTCTATCAAGCTAACTGCCCCCATAAACAGGCTGGAGTTGCCATCCTCATATCAGATACAATAGACTTCAAACTAAAATTAGTAAGAAAAGACAAAGAAGGTTACTACATACTACTAAAGGGATCTTTCCTCCAGGAAGACATAACTATCCTAAATATTTACTAACCCAATCCCGGAGCTCCAAACTTCATCAAGCAAACTTTACTTACACTGAAACCATACATAGATCGAAATACAGTGTTTGTTGGTGAGTTTAACACACCACTCTCACCCATGGACAGATCAACAAGGCAAAAACTCAACAGAGAAACCTTAGAACTGAACAACTATATAGACCAACTAGATCTAACAGACATCTGCAGAATATTCCACCCAGTAACAACACAATATACGTTTTTCTCAGCAGTATATGGAACATTTTCCATAGTAGACCATATCTTAGGCCATAAAACAAACCTGGACAGATTCAGAAACCCTGAAATTATTCCATGCACACTCTCAGACCATAAAGGCATCAAGTTGGAACTGAACACACATCTCCACCAACGAAAACCCTATAACTCATGGAGACTGAACAACACATGGTTGAATCAAAAACAATGGATAAACGAAGAGATCAGAACAGATATCCAACTGTTTATGAAATTTAACAATAAGGAGCACACAAATATCAACTCCTTAGGGACACAACAAAGGCAGTACTCAGAGGAAAATTTATAGCGGTGAGTGCCTACAACAGCAAGTTGGAAAAATGGCAAACCAACTAGTTAATGTCTCATCTTAACCTCCTGGAAAAAGAGCAACAAACTGACCCTAAACCCATTAGGAGAAAGCAAATTATTAAAATCAAACAGAATTAAATGATTTGGAATAAAAAAACTATAGAAAGAATCAACAAAACAAGGAGTTGGTTCTTTGAAAGAATTAACAAAATTGACAAGCCCTTTGCAAATCTTACCAAAATAACAAGAGAGCATATCGAAATAAACAAAATCGCAGATGAATATGGTAATATCACGACAGAAATTACCCAGATCCAGTATATCATGAGGGAATACTTCTCAAACCTTTACGCCAACAAATTTGAGAATCTAGAAGAAATGGATGAATTCCTAGACAATATTAACATACCCACACTGAACCAAGAAGAGCTAACCCTACTCAACAGGCCTATTTCAAGCTCTGAAATAGAAATGGAAATTAGACAACTTCCACTTAAAAAGAGCCCAGGGCCAGATGGATTCACAGCTGAATTCTATAAGGTCTTCAAAGCAGAGCTCACACCAATACTCCTCAAGCTCTTCAACGAAATTGAAAATGAAGGTTGTTTACCAAACTCATTCTGTGAAGCCAGTATATCCTTCATCCCCAAACCAGACAGAGATTCATCAAAGAAAGAGAACTATAGACCCATTTCTTTGATGAACATCGATGCAAAACATCTCAACAAAATACTGGCCAACCGTCTACAACAACTCATCAAAAAAATTATACACTATGATCAAACTGGATTCATCACAGGGCGGCAAAGCTGGTTCAACATACACGAATCAATTAATATATTTCAACACATCAACAGGAGCAAGGACAAAAATCACATGATTGTCTCAATAGATGCGGAAAAGGCATTTGACAAGATTCAAACCCCTTTATGTTAAAAGATGTGGAGAAACTAGAAATCCATGGAACATTTCTCAATGTAATAAAGGCTGTGTATGAGAAACCCACTGCTAGTATTATACTTAATGGTGAAAATCTAAAGCCATTCCCTCTAAAATCAGGCACGAGACAAGGATGCCCACTCTCTCCACTCCTTTTTAACATAGTACTAGAATTCCTAGGCAGTGCAATAAGGAAAGAAGCAAGCATAAAGGGGATCCAAGTAGGGAAAGAGGAAATAAGACTATCCCTTGCCGGGGCCAACCGGCAGCAAACCAGGGTTTGCAGATTGGGATTCCTGAAATAGGGGGCAAGGACTAGGAAAAAATAGAAGGGAGACAAACAGATGGGGTTCAGGAGGGCTACAGCCCAAATAAGGAGCCACAGCTTAAGAAGCCTGTAGCCCAAGACCATAGCCCAGTTTATTTCCCGTTCTCAATCTTAAATACACTTCTTTAAACTAGGGAACTGCCAGGGGCTACATTCTTACAAACAGTATCAAGTCTGAAATAGGTTGAATGAGAAGCTATCAAGTCCCAAACAGGTTAAATGAGAAGCTATTGACACAGCCCAAAATCATGATATGAGCTTACTTCCTTGTGTACTCAATTGTGGGGGTCCAAGGTCACTGACCCCACAGTCACGGTCACTGACCCCACAGTCAGTCCCCAACATCTCTCCCGTCTTTATTTTAAAAGAAACACAAGTGCAATTTTTTACTCTTTTCTATACCCCTAATTTACCCTGTCACATTTTCCAAAAATGACTTTGGTCCCTTGGTCTAACGGGGATTGATGGGCGGAGATTCAACTTCTGTGACTTCTTCAAGCTGACTCAGGGGTGTTGTCTCTCTGCTTGACCAAGGACCTTAAGAAGCCTAGCCTGTTTTATCAAGGGGTTGCAAGGATTAGATATTAGGAACAATAATTTACTCCACACTAGAGATCATATTTGACATTTAAGAACTGCACAAACCATCTTTGGCTACAATAGTGTAGCTTACGTAGCACCCATTTGCAAAGGCTTTTTCTTGATTGTCTGGGGAACTAAATTTCTGCAACCTTAAACAATGCTTTAGTTGTCAGATCCACAAACTTTCCTGAATTTGTGGCTGGAGTCAAATCAAACTTTACTCAGTTAGAACTTTAAACTACCACTATCACAGATGATTGACAAGTTCCTGCCCAGTTATGAAAGGCATGGGCATTAGTAAGGCATGCTTACCAACTATTCTATGACCTCCCGGCTCTGCTTAATATTGAATGGCCAAGCACGAGTGACTCTAGGATCTGACACCATCTCTGCCATCCACGCAGAGGCTTTCTGCATCTGGATACTTCATTGTCCCAGTAGTGTCTCTCCACACAGGGATAAACATCCCATGGGCATTTCACTTGCTTGGTTGCTGGACTTGAACTCGGGGTCTGGGTACTGTCCCTCAGCTCTCCAGCTCAAGGCTAGCACTCTGCCACTTTGAGCTCCAAAGCAACACTGCCTCAATTAGCACTCTGCTGCCAGATTAGACACCACAGTCTCACAGGGACTTTGCTTTGCCCGGGGTTGGCTCAGAACTGCAGTTTTCAGATCAGTGAGTCCTACAAAAGGCCACGTTACTCCAATTAAAGCAACAAGGTGGTCAACACAGAAATAGTCTCTAAGCATGAGCTTACCTATAACCTGGTCAAAGCCAAAGTTACATCTGAATAAGGATTGCTGTTCTTCTCCATGGGCAGCTGGAAGTTACTTTGGTAGTCCTGATTTTCCTTTTTTCTCTTTCTTAAAACATTTAAGACAACTTCACTTTCAAATATTATTCAGAAACCCATTTCTAATGTTCTTTAAAACGTTTACACTTTTTAACTTAAACACTTAACATTTTAGTCTTCATTTGCATTTGAAAAACCTTTAAGGGCTCAAGGCACTCCCTTTTCTCCAGGTTTCCTTGGGCTCAAGGAACGCCCTTTGCCTACAGGCCTCCTTTTAGAAGATGCATTTTTTTTTCTTCAGTTAAGACTGCTGCCTAGAACTCCCACAGTTTAAACCCAAATATGTTTTTCCTTAATGCAAGAACTACAAACATCATCAGTGCACCAAAAACCTAAGTCTGAACTTAGTTTCCTCCTTTTTCTAAGATACATCCAATTGCAATCCAGTAACATGAAACCAAATCATACAGAGATAAACCTTTAAACATTCCTTTAAAATACTAAGCACATTATCCACATTTTACCATTAGATTTCTAGTGTCAGTTTGCAAGAAAAGACAGACAGACAAAGTTTCTGACGTTAATGAACAATTTTACATTTAAATCTCTAATACACGTCTCCAAACTTTAACTTAAAGTAATAAATCCCAAATTCCCTAACACCTCTGTGCTAAACAGGATACAATGTTTACAATGTAAACAGCTGTATGCCTTGCAATAAAATTCAGATTTCAGGATCTAGAAAAATATTTACCAGATTTTCTTTAAGACAATGCAATAATCCTTTGAGACATAAACATTCAAACCTAATATTTTTGTTGAAGTTTTAAGCTTAGATTTACCCAAATGTCTTTGTGTTTAAGTATAAATGTATCCATTGTTTTATACAGCATGCTGACAATTTAACCTTGAACATGTTCACTCACTCATTCACACACATTCATACTCAAGGATCATAAAGAGCGCAAAATTAATATCGGCCGTTCAATTTCCGGAAGTTTGTGTCAAGAGAGTTTTGCCAATTTTACTCTTACAGGTGAGAACCAGGTTCAAAACAAAACTTTTTCAAGGCAACTTACCTGGAATTTATTTTTCCAAGGCTTGTCACAACTGCAGACATGGGGGAGCGGCCATGCTAGGCCCAGAAATGTTCAAAAAAATAACAAGGATGTGTCCTTGAGTACGCACAGAAAAACCATACGGATCCATACTTAGAAATGGTACCAATTTTAAAAACAAAACTGGACAAGAAAAAATATGTAACACGAACAAGACAGAGAAACGGAGACTTTTAAATAATCAGACATTGACATATAACAAGAAAATTGGACTCAATCAGATACACTTAACACAAAAAAACATGAGCTCAAATGAATGTTTTCACCAAACAGTTATTTTTAGATTTAGACATGTCTTGCTGGTGGGACTCTCAGGTATGCCTTGTTATTGACAAGAAACTCAGAAGGGGAGGGGGGGTCAAGGCGTCCCTTGACCACCCAGGCCTCTGTTTTAGGCCCACAGTGCACCTTTTCAAACAAACAAACAAAAATAAAATAAAATAAAATAAAACACAGACATACAGGGGGGTCGGCCGACTTCTACTTACCTCTGGAGGCCTTTGCTTTTCACCTGGGCATCTTTTACAAAAAAGGTTATTAAGAAGAGGGATGGTAAAGACTAAATAATGTCACATATTAAGTTGTGTAGAGTCAATGAATATGTTAAAAGGTCCCTACATAATAGTAAGAGGAGGAGAAACACAGCTCATATGAATGTGTGGAACAAGTGGATCAGTAGCAGTCCCAATTGACATGCACAAATAACTCAGGTCCTTCCCATGTCGCAGGATGCACCACTGGAGGGTTGGGGGTGTAGGCCCAGTGAGTCGCTGCTTGGATGGCCACTGTCACTCTCCACAATCCGAACGCAGCGTTCAGGCAGCCAGCGGGCGTCATTTTCTCCTTGTGAAAAAACACATACATGCCCTCGACCCCAGGTTAGAACAGGATCGGGTCCATGCCAAGCACCAGTTAAGGGATCCTTCCACTTTACTAAGGCAAAAGCATGCTGCTCTCTTTTTTCCCAGAATCGCTGAGCAGCAGATAAATTATTTGAATCCAAATTCAAAAAATTTAAAACAAATAAAGCATGATTAAGTATATTCACAGGGGTAGCGGGATACGACTCTCCTTTCTGTATTTTAGCAATTTGATGTTTTAATAATCCATTAGCTCTCTCCACGATACCCTAATTCTTGTCTCTGTGAGTGAGACTGGGGTTGGAGTGGCTCTGGCTCCCCCTGTACTGCTTGGCCTAGTCCCCAAAGGGGAGGAGGCCTTGATCAAGTAACTGCTTAGTGACCGCAGCACTAGGACTAAACATATACACTCCCATTTTTTCCATGATATCACGACCCCATAAATTAATTGGCAGATGATCCAGGACAAATGGCTGAAAATGACCAGAGTGCCCTTCCTCATCTCTCCAAGTAAGAATCGCACTGCCCTGCTGTGGGTCAGTTGCATACCCCATCCCCTGTAGGGAAGTCATAGAGGTTGTCAGGGGCCATTGGGCTGGCCAATGTTTTTTAGATATCACAGACACATCTGCTCCAGTGTCTAATATTCCTTTAAAGGGCTTTTCTTGTATAAATATACTCATCTCAGGCCTCTCTTGTTTTATGCTTTGTACCCAATAGATATCAGAAGATCTAAATCCTCTCTGTCCACATGGGGAATTAGCAGTCTCCCCGGGAGGTAAAGGCACGAATATTAGTTGTGCTAATTTTTGACCGGCTGGGATCGATACCACGTGTTTCGGGGCAGAGGCCATAACTTTGATTTCTCCAGTAAAATCCTGGTTAATATTGCCAGGTGTAATGTGTATCCCTTTAAGGGCTGAGCTACTTCACCCTAACAGCAATCCAGCCACTCCTGGAGGAAGGGGGCCGAAGACCCCCATGGGGAGAGCTTGTGTCCCCATCTCTGGGGTCAATACTGAGCAGGTGGAAGAACAGAGGTCCAATCCTGCACTGCCTGGGGTGGCACGGAGGAGGCTGGAGACTGATCTTGGGGGGTTGTTAGAAGATGCACTTGTGGCCGAGAAGAGGGAGGGACTGCCCCATGGTTTTGCGGGGCCAGGGGCTGGCCCCTTCTCCAGTTTCCCAAAAACGGGCGGCCATTGCGATTTGTTGCTGACTTGCAATCTTTAGCCCAGTGCTTCCCTTTACCACAGCGTGGACATGTGCCAGGTGATTTTTCTCTCTTTAACCTGGCTTGGCGTGGGCATTGCGTCACCCAATGTCCTATTTGTCCACAAGAAAAGCAACGCCCTGGGGGTCTAGCATCCCGAGAATGCCGCTGACCTCTGTATTTTAGAAATTCAGTAACAGTCTTTTCTTGAGGAGCGGCGGCTAAGGTAAGGCCTTGTACATGGGAGGGTCCAATATCAGCACACAATGAAATAAAGTCCATGATTCCTCCCTTATTCCTACGGGGTCTGATAGCCGCCTGATGGGCGGCGTTGGCATTTTCATAGGCTATGTGTCTAACTACAATCTTCCTTCCATTCTTATCTTGTACTAGGCGGTCTGCAGTCTCCATTAATCGAGACAAAAATTCTAGATAAGGTTCATTCGGTCCCTGTTTAACTTCTACTAGATTTTTTGTATGATTGGAATTGCGTAACCTTTTCCAAGTCTCTCTCACCGCAGCATTTATTTGCAAATAGGCCTCCTTTGCATAACCCAATTGATCTTCAGTGTTTTTATAGGTTCCCTCTCCTAACAACTGATCAACAGTGTAAGGCAGGTTCTTAGACCTATTTGTTTCAATTTTAGCCCGACACTGTGCAGTGAACTCTGTCTTCCATAATAAGTACTCTCCTGCACTAAGGCATGCTCTGGCAAGCCGCTTCCAGTCATTTGGTCATGCAATACCAGCACACGCGGCCTCCAATATTACTTGAGTAAAAGGGGCAGTGGCCCATATTGGGAGCAGGCACTCTTTAAATCCTGTAACAGTTTAACAGGAACAGGTTGATGATATACTTGTTCATCATGATCAACAAAACTAGGGAAGCATCGAGGCCCTGAAATATCTTCCCTCTCTCTAGCAGCCTGAGTCAGGTTTAATCGCGATGCACTGTGCCTGGTTGTAGTGCCTGTTAAAAGGGACTTGTTGCTAGGGCCTTTAGGCTTGCCTAAAGGTTGAAAAAGGGATTGAGGCTGTAAGGCTGCAGTCGGTGGCGGTGGGTGTGAGGGGTAAGGTTTAGAATCAGACACCATAGTGGCCTGAGGGTCATCTTTCTTTCCTACTTCTGGTGGGGCTCTCTGCTCCATCCCCATTTTCGATAGAAAATGTAGCATTTCTTCTAACTTCTTCTCTATCTTAGCCATCCGGCCCTCCATTGACTCATCATAACTTTCCTCCTTGATATTCAAACCTGAATTCTGATACTCAATATCTACTGGTTGTTGTTCCCTTTTCAAGATCTCACTTAGACTCTCTTGGGCTGCGGCATATGGCTCAGCCTCAGGGTTTTCAGAAGGGTCCTTTAATTCATAAAGTTCCCTTAATTCAAGATTAAGTTCAGCATTCTCATGTTGAGGATCTATGCATTCACTTACTAAATTAGATACATCAATAGCCTCTACTGGGGTCTTTTCGGGGCCATATACATTATAATATTCTTGAATTCTTTTTCCTATCCGCTGCCAGGTTTTTTGGAATTCCTCCTCTATAAACCTCGGGCATGCCTCCTCGACAAACTGTAGGAAGCTCTGCAGCACCCCTTTTTCCACCCACATTCCGTGGGCTTCAAGTAGGCCTGTTAAGATCGGTAGAAATAACCTATGGCTATTAACTTGACCCATAATTTTTACTCCTGACTATACACTCTCTTAAGATCCTCTCTTAATAGTCCTACCATGTGTTACTCACCACAGGGAGGGGTCCTTCACCTTCGTCCCAGATTTTCAGGGTCCCTGTCCGGGCGCCAGATGCCGGGGCCAACCGGCAGCAAACCAGGGTTCGCAGATTGGGATTCCTGAAATAGGGGGCAAGGACTAGGAAAAAATAGAAGAGAGACAAACAGATGGGGTTCAGGAGCCACAGCTTCAGAAGCCTGTAGCCCAAGACCGTAGCCCAGTTTATTTCCAGTTCTCAATCTTAAATACACTTCTTTAAACTAGGGAACTGCCAGGGGCTACATTCCTACAAACAGTATCAACTCTGAAATAGGTTGAATGAGAAGCTATCAAGTCCCAAACAGGTTAAATGAGAAGCTATTGACACAGCCCAAACTCATGATAAGAGCTTACTTCCTTGTGTACTCAATTGTGCTGGTCCAAGGTCACTGACCCCACAGTCACGGTCACTGACCCCACAGTCAGTCCCCAACAATCCCTCTTTGCAGATGACATGATTCTGCATTTAAAGAATCCTATAGACTCTACACCCAAGCTCCTTGAGCTGATTCAAAGCTTTGGAAGTGTAGCAGGCCATAAAATCAACATTCACAAATCAACTACCATCCCTTACGCCAACAGTGAGAGGAACGAGGCAATAATCAGGAAAGAAACTCCTTTCACAATAGCCTCAAAGAAAATAAAGTACCTAGCAATTAGCTTAAATAAGTATGTAAAGTACCGTTTAGATGAAAACTTTAAAACCCTAAAAAAGGAAATTAAAGCAGAACTAAGGAAATGGAAAAACCTCCCATGCTCCTGGATTGGAAGAATCAACATTGTGAAAATGGCAATCTTGCCAAGGGCTATCTACAAATTCAATGCAATACCCATCAACATCCCAATGTCATTCTTTAAAGAAATAGAAGAGGCAATTCAAAATTTCATATGGAATAATAAAAGACCCTGTATAGCAAAAACACATCTTAGCAGAAAAAACAGCGCTGGAGGAATTTCAATTCCAAACTTTAGACTCTATTACAGAGCTATAATTCTCAAAACAGCTTGGTACTGGCACAAGAACAGGCATGAAGTCCAATGGAATAGAACGGCGTACCCAGATATTAAACCCCAGACCTATGACCACCTAATCTTTGACAAGGGAGCCAAAAAAATAGAATGGAAGAAAGATAGACTCTTCAACAAGTTGTGCTGGCAGAACTGGTCAAGCACCTGTAGAAAAGTAAAGTTGGATCCTTCTTTGTCACCTTGCACTAGAATTAACTCTAAATGGATCAAAGACCTGGAGGTAAAAGCTGACACACTGAAAAGTTTACAGGAAGGAATAGGAGATACACTAGGCCTCCTTGGCACAGGTCGAAACTTTCTTAATAAGGACCAAGAATCACAAAAAATCAGAGAAAGGCTGGATAAGTGGGACTGCATTGAACTGCAGAGCTTTTGTATGGCAACGGATATAGCTAGTAAACTAATCAGGAAGCCTACAGAGTGGGAGAAGATCTTCACCAACCAAACAATGGACAAAGGCCTCATATCTAAAATATATCAACAACTCAAAAAATTGAATCACTCCAAAACTAACCTCCAAAGTAATACCCATCCCATTAAAAAATGGGACACAGACTTAAAGAGAGTCTTCTCTGAAGAAGAAAAAAAATGGCCTATGGACACATGAAGAAATGCTCCACATCTCTGCTCATAAAAAAAATGCAAATCAAAACAACTCTAAGATTCCACCTCACTCCAGTTAGAATGGCCAGGATCAGGAAAACGAATGACAACAGATGCTGGAGGGGATGTGGCCAGGAGGGATCACTACTACACTGTTGGTGGGAGTGCAAACTCGTCCAACCACTATGGAAAGCAGTGTGGCAGTGCCTCAAAAGGCTAAACATAGAACTCCCCTATGACCCAGCAATTCCACTACTTGGCATTTACCCAACAATCCAGAAACAAGGGCATACTAAACCCACTAGGACCACAATGTTCATTGCAGCACTATTCACCATAGCAAAGATAAGGAACCAACCCATATGTCCCTCAGTTGATGAGTGGATCAACAAGTTGTGATATTTGTACACAATGGAATTCTATGCTGTTGTCAGAAAGAATGACATCGCCCCATTTGTTAGGAAATGGAAAGCCTTAGAACAAATCATATTAAGTGAAGTAAGCCAGACTCAAAGGAACTTAGGCTCAGTGGTTTCCCTCATTCGTCATAATCAGTAGAAACCTTGGGCTCTACTAGCAGAGATTTGCAATAGAGTAAAAGGCCATATATAAGGCCACATAATGTGAAGCTAATTGAAAGGATCTACAGGATCCAAATCTAGGAAATATGAGAGAGCGCTTCAGGAAGTCCAAGATACAATTAGGAAGCCTAATTTAAAGCTAGTTGGTATTGAGGAGGGCATGGAGAAAGAGGTCAATCGTATTGGAAATAGACTTCAGGGAATCATCGCAGAGAATTTTCCAAATATCCAGAAGGGCAGGCCCATCCAGATACGAGAAGCTTTTAGAACCCCAAACAGACCTGACCAGAAAAGAACATCCCACCGCCACATTGTGATCCGAACTGGATCAATAGAAATTGAAGAAAAGATCCTAAAGGCAGCCAGGGAAAAGGGATCAGTAACCTATAAAGGCAAACCAATCAGAATAATCCCAGATTTCTCAGCAGAGACCATGCAAGCACGAAGTGACTGAAAGCATATATGTCATGCCCTTAAATCAAATAACTACCAACCAAGAATACTGTAGCCAGGTAAGCTCTCATTCATAACTAAGGGAACAATAAAAACATTCCATTCCAGGGAAAAGCTGCAACAATATGTCGAAACAAAACCAACACTACAGAGAATTCTCAACGATGCTCTATACATAGAAAACCAAAATAAATGCAATATAGGGAAAGAAATGGCACCTAAACAGCATACCATCTAAGGACCACAAGAACTGTCAAGACACAGGCCCTACTAAAAGCTTTTAAAAATGGTAGGAACTAATAAATATCTCTCAAACCTAACTCTCAATATCAATGGACTTAACTCTCCATTTAAACGGCATAGGCTGTCTAGTTGGATCAAAAAGCAAGAGCCATCGTTCTGCTGTCTTCAAGAGACACATCTTACCCAAAAACAATCATGTTTTGAAAGTGAGAGGTTGGAATAAACTCTATCAAGCTAACTGCCCCCATAAACAGGCTGGAGTTGCTATCCTCATATCAGATACAATAGACTTCAAACTAAAATTAGTAAGAAAAGACAAAGAAGGTTACTACATACTACTAAAGGGATCTTTCCTCCAGGGAGACATAACGATCCTAAATATTTACACACCCAATCCCGGAGCTCCAAACTTCATCAAGGAAACTTTACTTACACTGAAACCATACATAGATCGAAATACAGTGATTGTTGGTGAGTTTAACACACCACTCTCAACTATGGACAGATCAACAAGGCAAAACTCAACAGAGAAACCTTAGAACTGAACAACTATATAGACCAACTAGATCTAACAGACATCTGCAGAATATTCCACCCAGCAACAACACAATATACGTTTTTCTCAGCAGCACATGGAACATTTTCCAAAATAGATCACATCTTAGGCCATATAACAAACCTGGACAGATTCAGAAACACTGGAATTACTCCATGCACACTCTCAGACCACAAATGCATCAAACTGGAACTGAACACACATCTCCACCAATGAAACCCCTGTAACACATGGAGACTGAACAACACATTGTTGAATCACCAATGGGTAATCGAGGATATCAGAATAGAAATCGAACAGTTTATGAACTTTAACAGTAAGGAGCACACAAAATACCAACTCCTTTGGGACACAGCAAAGGCAGTACTCAGAGGAAAATTTATAGCGCTGAGTGCCTACAACAACAAGTTGGAAAAATTGCAAACTAACAAGTTAATGTCTCACCTTAAGCTCCTGGAAAAAGAGCAACAAACCAATCCTAATCCCAGTAGAAGAAAGCAAATAATTAAAATCAAAGCAGAATTAAATGATTTGGAATCCAAAAAAACTATAGAAAGAATCAACAAAACAAGGAGTTGGTTATTTGAAAGAATTAACAAAATTGACAATCCCTTAGCAAATCTTACCAAAAACCGAAGAGAGCATATCGAAATAAACAAAATCACAGATGAAAATGGTAATATCATGACAGAAATTACCAAGATCCAGAATATCATGAGGGAATACTTCTCAAACCTTTATGCCAAAAAATTTGAGAATCTAGATGAAATGGATGAATTCCTAGCCAATATTAATATACCCACACTGAACCAAGAAGAACTAAGCCAACTCAACAGGCCTATTGCAAGCTCTGAAATAGAAATGGCAATTAGAGAACTTCCACCTAAGAAAAGCCCAGGGCCAGATGGATTGACAGCTGAATTCTTTAAGGTCTTCAAAGCAGAGCTCACACCAATTCTCCTCAAGCTCTTCAACGAAATTGAAAATGAACGTTCCTTACCGAACTCATTCTATGAAGCCAGTATAACCCTTATCCCCAAACCAGACAGAGATTCATCAAAGAAAGAGAACTATAGACCTATATCTTTGATGAACATCGATGCAAAACTTCTCATCAAAATACTGGCCAACCGTCTACAACAACTCATCAAAAAAATTATACACTATGATCAAACTGGATTCATCACAGGGAGGCAAAGCTGGTTCAACATACGCAAATCAATTAATATAATACAACACATCAACAGGAGCAAGGACCAAAATCACATGATTGTCTCAATAGACGCGGAAAAGGCATTTGACAAGACCCAAAACCCTTTTATGTTAAAAGCTCTGGAGAAACTAGAAATCCATGGAACATTCCTCAATGTAATAAAGGCTGTGTATGAGAAACCTACTGCTAGTATTACACTTAATGGTGAAAATCTAAAGCCATTCCCTCTAAAATCAGGAACGAGACAAGGATGCCTACTCTCTGTACTACTCTTTAACATAGTACTAGAATTCCTAGGCAGTGCAATAAGGCAAGAAGCAAGCATAAAGGGGATCCAAGTAGGGAAAGGGGAAATAAAACTATCCCTCTTTGCAGATGACATGATTCTGTATTTAAAGAATCCTATAGACTCTACCCACAAGCTCCTTTAGCTGATTCAAAACTTTGGCAGAGTAGCAGGCTCTAAAATCAACCCTCAAAAATCAACTGCCTTCCATTATGCCAACAGTGAGAGGAACGAGGCAATAATCAGGAAAGAAACTCCTTTCACAATAGCCTCAAAGAAAATAAAGTACCTAGGAATTAGCTTAACTAAGAATGTAAAGGACCTTTTTGACGAAAACTTTAAAACCCTAAAAAAGAAAATTAAAGCAGAACTAAGGAAATGGAAAAATCTCCCATGCTCCTGGATTGGAAAAATCAACATTGTGAAAATGACAATCTTGCCAAGAGCTATCTCCAAATTCAATGCAATACCCATCAACATCACAACGTCATTCTTTAAAGAAATAGAAAAGGCAATCCAAAATTTCATATGGAATAATAAAAGACCCCTTATAACAAAAACACTTCTTAGCAGAAAGAACAGCGCTGGAGGAATTTCAATTCCAAACTTTACACTCTATTACAGAGCTATAATTCTCAAAACAGCTTGGTACGGGCACAAGAACAGGCCTGAAGACCAATGGAATAGAACTGAGGACCCACATATTAAACCACAGACCTATGGCCACCTAATCTTCGACAAGGGAGGCAAAAAAAATAGAATGGAAGAAAGACAGCCTCTTCAACAATTTATGCTGGCAATTTCTGCTGGTTAAGCACCTGCAGAAAACTAAAGCTGGATCCTTCTTTGTCACCTTGCACTAGAATTAACTCCAAATGGATCAAAGACCTGGAGGTAAAAGCTGACACACTGAAAACTCTACAGGAAGGAATAGGAGATACACTAGGCCTCCTTGGCACAGGTCGAAACTTTCTTAATGAGGACCAAGAATCACAACAAATCAGAGAAGGGCTGGATAAGTGGGACTGCATTAAACTGCAGAGCTTATGTATGGCAAAGGACATAGCTAGTAAACTAAGCAAGAAGCCTCCACAGTGGGAGAAGATCTTCACCAACCAAACAATGGACAAAGGCCTCATATCTAAAATATATCAACAACTCAAAAAATTGAATCACTCCAAAACTAACCTCCAAAGTGACAACCATCCCATTAAAAAGTGGGCCAACGACTTAAAGAGAGTCTACTCTGAAGAAGAAACAAAAATGGCCTATAGACACATGAAGAAATGCTCCACATCTCTGGTCATAAAAGAAATGCAAATCAAAACAACTCTAAGATTCCACCTCACTCCAGCTAGAGTGACCAGGATCAGGAAAATGAATGACAACAGATGCTGGAGGGGATGTGGCCAGGAGGGATCACTATTACACTGTTGGTGGGAGTGCAAACTCGTTCAACCACTATGGAAAGCAGCGTGGCAGTGCCTCAAAAGGCTAAACATAGAACTCCCCTATGACCCAGCAATTCCACTACTTGGCATTTACCCAACCACCCAGAAACAAGGGCATACTAAACCCACTAGCACAACAATGTTCATTGCAGCGCTATTCACCATAGCAAAGATATGGAACCAACCCAGATGTCCCTCAGTTGATGAGTGGATCAACAAGTTGTGGTATTTGTACACAATGGAATTCTATGCTGTTGTCAGAAAGAATGACATCGCCCCATTTGTTAGGAAATGGAAAGACTTAGGAAAAATCATATTAAGTGAAGTAAGCCAGATTCAAAGGAACGTAGGCTCAATGGTTTCCCTCATTCGTCATAATCAGTAGAGACCTTGGGCTCTACTAGCAGAGATTTGCAATTGAGCAAAATCTTGATACATAAGGCCATATAATGTGAAGCTAATTGAAAGGACCTCCAGGATAGTGAAACAAAAGCCATATAATGAATGATTGTTGTCCTTAATGTACTATGTTGTCTCTCATCTCCTTTACTGTCCCTTGGTTATCTCATATTGGTATAGTATCTCACTTTGTTATCTGATATATTGAATTTATTTGTATTTGGATATTTGAAATTTGATAGGGAAGGTGGAAAAACCAAGACGGGAGGGCGGTGTGGGGGGGAGGGAAACAGGTACCAAGACGTGTGAAAGGGTATCAATGTATGTGAATTAATGCACCTTCTATCTGGCAAATATCATGTAACCCTTTTACTAATTACAATAAAAAAATCTAAAAGATAAAGAATTATGGAAACAAAGAAAAAGAAAAGGAGAAAAACTTCAGCCAGGGGTCTCCATTCCCCTCTGAATTCCAGGATGAAATGGAAATTCCAGTTGAATTGCTACTTGTTTCTGATCCATTCAGCATTAGCAGCTGGACTTACATATCAGAAAGAAAATAATATAAGGATAGAAATGTATCTCCAAGGTACAGCATGTACTCACTTATGAAAGGCCCTAGGTTCAATCTCTAGCACATCTCCAGCACAGAAGGTTTTTGTTTTTTCTATTTTTTAATTTGAAAAAGGGAATGATGTAAAACATTATATTTGGCTTCTAAATCTAAGTTAAATAGTCAAGATTTGGGCCGAATCAAAAGTTAAAACAAAATACCTAATCTCTGCAGTTAGACCCAATCTTCTAGATTTTTTATAAAGATAAGGAAAATGTCTAGATAAATACCCTACATGGCGTACAGACACATGAAGAAATGCTCAACATATCTGGCCATAAAAGAAATGCAAATCAAAACAACTCTAAGATTCCACCTCACTCCAGTTAGAATGGCCAGGATCAAGAAATCTAATAACAACAGATGCTGGAGGGGATGTGGCCAGAAGGGATCACTACTACACTGTTGGTGGGAGTGCAAACTCCTTCAACCACTATGGAAAAAACAGTATGGCATTCTTCAAAAGACTAAACATAAAGCTCCCCTATGAACCAGAAATTCCACTACTCAGCATTTACCCTCTTGTCTAGAAACAAGGACATACTAAATTCACTAGCACAACAATATTCATTGCAGCACTATTTACCATAGCAAAGATATGGAACCAGTCCAGATGCCCCTCAGTTGATGAGTGGATCAACAAGATGTGGTATTTATACACAACGGTATCCTATGCTGCTGTCAGAAAGAACGACATTGCCCCATTTGTAAAGAAATGGAAAGACATTGAAAAAATCATATTAAGTGAAGTAAGCCAGACCCAAAGGAACACAGGCTCAATGGTTTGTCTCATTTGTCATTATCAGTAGAAACCTTGGGCTCACCTAACAGAGATTTACAATAGAGTAAAACCTAGGTACATAAGGCCATATAATATGATGCTAAATGAAAGAACCTCCAGGATATAGAAACAAAAGCCATATAATGAGTGATGGTTGTCCTTAATGTACTATGTTATCTCTCATCTCTTTTTCTGTATCTTGGTTAACTCATATTGTTACAGTATTTCACCTGATTGTCTGATATATTGTATATATGCATATTTGGTTATTTGAAATAGGATAGGGAAGCGGGTAAAACAAGATGAGGGTTGGGGGTGAGGAGAGGGAACTGGGGACCAAGACATGAGAAAGCGTATCAATGTTTGTGGAGTAATGCACCTTCTATCTGGTGAATATAATGTAACCCTTCTATTAATTACAATAAAAATATACTAAAATTTAAAAAAAAAGAGACACATCTTACCCAAAAACAATCATCTTTTGAAAGTGAGAGGTTGGAATAAACTCTATTAAGCTAACTGCCCCCATAAACAGGCTGGAGTTGCCATCCTCATATCACAAACAATAGACTTCAAACTAAAATTAGTAAGAAAAGACAAAGAAGGTGACTACATACTACTAAAGGGATCTTTCCTCCAGGAAGACATAACGATCCTAAATATTTACACACCCTTTTGAAGATTCTCAAAAGATTGAAGATTTTGCCAGTGTAAGTTAGATTCCGGCATTGATATTAAATAATGCAATGAGTAGGGATTTATATTTGAAATATCACTGTTGACAAAATCTAACACACATTTGCTTAGTATTTGCTTTTGATTTCCCAAGAAGTTCAGTACAAGCTAACATGTGTGGCATATATCGACTGGGAGAAATGATTCAGAATATGTGACTCATTTGAACAGGAGTCAGTGAAAAGATACAGAAGCAGGATACCCATATTGTGATAATTTGTATCTTTTGCATATTTTGTGTTTGTTATTAATTCCATTTGTAGTGTGCATTTCTAGGTAAAAACTTTTAAAATGTTTCCAAACAATTTGTTATTTCAACAGCAAAAAAAGACATTTATATGCCTGACAAAATTCACAGAATCCAAATTTTTCCATATTATTTTTTGTTTTTTGTTTTTTTTTTTGGTGGGTCATAGATCTTGAACTCAGCCTGGGCACTATCCCCTGAGCTCTTCAGCTCCAGGCTACCACCTTTCCCTGGAGCCAAGCCCCACTTCCCATTTTCTAAAGGTAAATTGGGATAAGAGTCTCAGGTCTCTTTGGGCCAGGATGGCTTTAAACCTTGATCCTCTAATCTCAGCCTCCTGAGTAGCTAGGATTATAGAAGTGAGCCACCACCCCATCATGCTCAGCTTTCTGGTTTTTTTTAAACAAGCCCTTTGGATGGAACTCGGTCTGAGCACTGTCTTTCTGCTTTCCTCAAGCCTAGTGATCTTCTACTTGAGCCAAAGCACAACTTCTGGTTTTTTATGTGTATGTGGTACGGCGGAATTGAACCTTCGTCTTCATACAAGCACTCTACAACTATGCCAAACTCCCAGCCCCTCCACATTAGTTTTTATGATAGATCTTTCCATGCATCTAGGATGGCTAGAAATCCTTCTTGAGTTTCCCAAGATCAGGGAGTATAGGTGTGTCCCATCCTGTGTGGCTACATAACCATTGTTTAGGGTACAGTTCTCTCTTCATTCTACCCATCTAGAGCAATTTTCATCTTCCATGTATACTCATTAAACATTCAGCTCCTGTTCCTCTCTACTCCATTCTCTGGAACCATCGTGCTTTTTGGCTCTAAGGGTTTGTTGATCCTTGGAAGCTCTGGAAGGGAAAACATACCCTAGCTCTTCCTTTATGACTGCTGTGCTTTTAGTTTACTGTAATCAAGATTCATCTGTAATATATACTAAAATGTTTTTCCTTTTCAATGCATTGTTTTACATATTTCTATCTTTTGATTATTATTAATAGTTGTGAATGGATTCTCCACATATTTGTTCTAGTCTCTGCTTTCTCTTCCGTTAGGTACAAATCTAGAAATAGAAGTGTTGGACCATATTTCTATGTAATTCTATATTGAGTACTTTTTTAGCACTCTCCACGCAATTTTTGATTGTTCTATATTCCTTGCAGAACTATTCCAAAGTTCAACTTCTTCTCACTACCTTCCCAGTAATAGACTTTGAAAATTGTTTTTTGGTATGCGTGTGTGTGTTTGTGTGTGTGTATGTGGATCTTCTTGTTTAAAACTATATTTATATTAACATATTTAAAGTAATGATTTCATTGTAGTTTTAATTTTTCCCATGACTCTTAATATTGAAATCTTTCTACATTTTGAACTACTATTTCTATATATTCTTTTTAGAAAATCCTCTCCAATCTTCAATTTTTCCCCTTTTTTGTGGGGTGGTGGGGAAAGTCATGGGGCTTGAACCTTGGGCCGTGAGCTCTTTAGTTTAAGGCTATTGTCCTACCCTGAGTATTGCCCCTCAGTTCTTCTGCTCACAGCTCCCTACCCCTCTTCCCATTATATACAGAACAAAGGTCATCCTCAGTCTTTTTGAAAAAGTAAAACATACAGTAAATTTGTAGTATAAAACAGCAAGTAATTAATTTCTTTCCAGGTGCAGTGACTTCTACCTGTAATCCTAGCTACTCAGATATCAGGCTGATATCTAAAGATTTGGTTCAAAGCCAGCCTGGGTATTAGAAAGTCTATGAGACTCTCATCTACAGTTAACCACTAGAATATGGGAAATGGCACTGTGGCTTCATAGGTAGGGTGATAGCCTTGAGTTGAAGAGCTCAGGAACAGTGCCCAGGCCCAGAGTTCAAGCCTTACAAATCCCCCAGCCAAAAAAAAAGAAAAAAAGTTTCTTCCCCAAGTGATTATTATGCCAGACATAGAACATTAACATTCCGGGTGTACTTCACAATATTATTACTTGATACCATAAGATTTTGCAATATTCTCACAGTACCAGCATACGTCATCATATAATGTAGTTCCTTTTCAATGGAATAGTTCCATTTATAACCTAAATCTACTACCCCGACTTATTTTTGTCGATACCACAATTGCTCTATCATGATATGCCACAAGCCATTAAACATTTTATGGTGGGTAATTGGAAAGGAGTCTCATGGAATTTTTTGCCAGGCTGGCTTTGAACCATGGTCCTCAGATCTCAGTCTCCTGAGTAGCTAGGATGACAGGCGTGAGCCACCAACACCTGGCTTGACTTTTCATTTTTTTGTGGGTCTTGGGACTTGAACTCTGGGCCTAGGCACCATCCCTAAGCTTTTCAGGTCAATATTTCATGTAAGTCTAAACATTTAAGTAAAGGAATAAAATTCCATAAAAAAAGAATACAATTCCAGACATAGTGTGCTTATAACTCAGTGTTAATTACTTGATGAAAATGTGCCATTCCAGAAGCTGGTGTCATTTGATGATGTAGCTGTGGATTTCAGCTGGGAGGAGTGGCAGCATCTGGACAATGCTCAGAGGACCCTGTACAGAGATGTAATGCTGGAGACCTACAGCAACCTGGTGACCATAGGTGAGAAAAAGTCAAATTCACTTGCAAGGCCAACTGCCTTGTTATTTTGCAGATACGTGAATGTTTATCAAACTTTCAATACTATTTAAATGAAAGATTCCAGGCCCTGAGAAGTATCATTACTTTCTAAAGAAAACCTAAGGTAATTTTGTACTCATTCTTCAGGATACTTTCAGGATACTTTGACAACAGTTCTAAATTATGTTTCCTCTAATGGAGACGACATTCCAAACTTACACCGTAATTGTAAGTGGATAAACAATCCAGAATAGAATATATATCATTATTGGAAATAGGATCTACAAATCACTAAACAGTGAGTTTATAATGGAAACCTGGCACTAGGTGCAATGTTTCATGCCTGTAATCTTAAAATATTCAGGAGGAAGAAATCTAAGAATTCTAATTTGAAGTCAGCAAGGGCATAAAAATTGCCATGAAACTCTATAACTCCAAGTAACCCCTCAAAAATGTTAGTGGAGTGTCAAGAGTTTGACTTTGTGGTTGAGTGCTTGCCTAGCATGCATGAAGACCTATGCATGTAAGTGGAGCTGGGACTCAAACTGGTATTTTTCTAGCCTTGAGCAAGACAGCTAAGTTTATGCCATACAAAATGAATCCAGAGCTGGGGAAAAGTCAACCATGGAGCCAGTGAGAAATGAGAAAAAAGATTTAATAGATAACTTGTGAGTAGGTTGTCTGCGAACTTAAAGCAATGATGACACAGCATAAGCAATAATTCTCTACTGTTTCTAATTTACAGGGCCCTGTGTTCCCAAACCTGTATTAATTGACAAGCTAGAGCACCGTGCAGAACTCTGGATAGGAAATTCCTCTGACAAGAATATCACAGGTGAGTGAATGCATCTTCATATTGATGTTGGAGCCTGAGCCCCATTGGTAAGTTCATGTTGTGATGTACTGAGCAATAATATTCTTAGTTACCCTAAATCCTGTGTGGAACCTATGGAATTCTTTGTGAATGAATCAAGAATCATTTTCTTTTCCCAATCCTATGCTTGGTCTCAGGGCCTGAGCATGGTCCTTGGGTTTTCTCAAGGCTAGCTCTCTACTTCTTGAGTTATAGCACCACTTCTGGCTTTTTCTTTGTATGTAGTACCAAGGAACTGAACCAGGTCTTTGTGAATGCTAGCCCAAACCCCCAGCACCAAGAATCATAGGGTGATATAATGAATTCTATGTGGCAGTAGAGTTAAAGTTAGATTTCTCTGTAGAAATCACTGTGAAACAAAATAAAATGAGAAAGCCATGAGCCCGTGGCTCATGCCTGTAATCCTAGCTGCTTAGGAGGCTGAGATCTGAGGATCAAGGTTCAAAGACTGACCTATCACAAAAACACCTCAGACTCTTCTCTCCAATGTACCAATAGAAAATGAGAAGTGGGGTTGAGGCTAAAGACATAGGACAGTAGCCTTGAGCTGAAGAACTCAGGAAGAACAGCCAGGTATAGAATTCAAGTCCCATGACTGCAAAACAAGAAAGAAAAGAAGAAAGAAAGAAAGAAAGAAAGAAAAAAAGAAAGAAAGAAAGAAAGAAAGAAGAAAGAGGGAAGAAAGAGGGAAGGAAGGAAAGGAAGGAAGAAAGAAAGAAAGAAAGAAAGAAAGAAAGAAAGAAAGAAAGAAAGAAAGAAAGAATAATATTTCATGTCTTTAAAACTAAGACTATAAATGATTGAGCAAACAAGAATAAGTCAGGGCATTATTCTCTGATAAGGATAATATCTTTTTGCTGGTAGGAAGAGACTGGTATTCAGAACCAGACCTTTCCACCAGAAATTGAGCCTAGTGGTAGAGTGCTTGCCTAGCATGCACAAAGACACAGGTTTGATTCCTTATTACCACATACATAGAAAAAGCCAGAAGTAATGACTTCATTGGTAGGGTTCTAGTCTTGAGAAAACCCAAGGACAGTGGTTAGGTCCTAAGTTCAAACCCAGGAATGGAAGGGAAAAAAAAACAACAAAGTTTCAAACAACATAAGAAAATTAACTAGACAATGAGCTGGAGATTTTCTGGTCTTCCATGGTTCTGAGGGACAGGAGTGTTAGAAAAGGAATTTTTATAAGACTTCAAATGGAAAGAAACAAGTTTCAAAATTCCCACAAATACCTAAATTGAGACTTTAGTGAGAAGTTTTAACTGAAGGGATATAGGTTTAAGTCCTTACTCTAAAGAATCGTTCTTGCTTGGATCAAAGGCAAACAGACATATAAACCAAACTTGTGGCCGCTGAATCTAGAAAAAATTCGTGTTCCTCACTTAATTGTTAATAAGCAAACAGCATTGAAACTGGGTAAGGTAATCCTATCTGCTACTCAGGACCTGAGACTCTTATCGTAGTTAACTCTAGAAAACAGAAGTGGGGCTGTAGCTCTAGGATAGGGGTTATAGTCTTCTGCTGAAGTGTTCAGGGACAAGGCCGATGCCTATGAACTACAAAAAAAAAGAAAAGAAAAGAAAAGAAAGTTTTAAAAAGATGCAAAACAGCACAATATTTAGATTATTTCTCAAAAATTAAAGAAAGGCAGCTATTCCTCAATGTATAAACAAAACAGTATTTGAAAAAAACAGCTGCAGGTATACTATAGGTAGTACTCAGCTTAAAACTGTAGCAATACATAGTTGTGTAATTTCAATAAATATTTCCTGTGATATAAAAAGAGAACTAAAACACAGAAAAACATTATTGGTCATTGTAAAATATCATTTTCTTAATATGTTAGGGAGAAAAGCATATATTTCTCACAAATCAATTTCCACTTTTATATTTTAAAATATCTAACACTTAGGATGGGAAAGTAAAGTCATTACCTTTACAGTAAGGAATATTTGTATCTCATGTATGTTTGTGTCTTTTTTTCTATGACTCATTTTAGATGTCCAGGTAATGGAAAATGTGTTCAAGACCTGCCAGGAAAGTCCACATGAATGTCTTTGTGAAGTAGCAGTTGCAAGTAGTATCGAAGTGGAGGAAAACGTGAGATTAGCAACAACTTTAAATTTGAGCTCTACACATAATCCAGAGCTGATTAGTAATAACGGTAACAACTTAGGGGGGAGGACTGAGGAGTTCATTAAGTGTCAGAACATGCTTCTGTCTCCTAAGCCTGATGAGATGCATGCTGCATATAGATCTCGTATGTCTCCTGTTCTTAAAAAAATCCATCGGATATTCAGAGCATTTTATTCATGATTGTGACAGTCCAAAAGACCTGCAGTATCATAATTCTGTTCTCCCTGCCCAAGAAATTCTTCAGGGAGGGAGGAAAACTGCTAAATGTACTGTGTGATGAAAAATATTGTACTTAACACCGACCATCACTACACATCCGAAAATGTACCCAGGAGAGACTCCTCATACATGTAGTGAATGTGAGAAATCTTTCAGTAATTAAATACGCCTTACAATACCTCAGAGCAAACATCCTGACATATGTGATGCGTACATCAAGTGTGAAAATTAATTTCTGAGAAGTCAGAACTGACGCTCCAACCTCGATCTCCAAGAGAAGACAAACCTTATGAATATGAGGAACGTAATACAATTTCTGCCCAGAATTCAGCTCTCAGCACACATCAGAGATCTCACACAGAAGAGAAATCTTATGAATGGGATAAATGTGGGAAGACTTTTAGACTGAAATCATACCTGACTTTGCACCAGAGAAGACACACAGAAGAGAAACCTTATGAATGTAACAAATGTGAAAAGTCTTTCACCCAGAAGATACACCTTCGAGTTCATCAAATAACACACACAGGAGAGAAATCTTATACGTGTAATGAATGTGGAAAGTCTTTCCAAGAGAAGGGAAAACTTCGTGTTCATCAGAGAATACACACAGGAGTGAAACCTTATGAATGTAACCAATGTGTAAAGTCTTTCAGACAGAAATCTTCCCTCAAATTGCATCAAAGAACACACACAGGAGAGAAACCTTCTGTGTGCAACAAATGTGGAAAGACCTTCAAGTGGAAGTCATATCTTGATGGGCATAATAGAACACACACTGGAAAGAAAACTTATGCATGTAGTGAATGCAGAAAGCCTTTCAAATGGAAGGTAAAACTCCATGTTCATCAGAGAATATACTCAGGAGAAACACCTTATGAGTGTAACATATGTGGAAAGTCCTTCACACAGAAGCCAAACCTCAACATGCATAAGACAATTCAAACAGGAGAAAAACCTTATGAATGTAACCGATGTGGAATGTCTTTCAAATGGAAGTCTTCCCTCAAATTGCATCAGAGAACACACACAGGAGAGAAACTGTACGAGTGCATCAAGTGTGGTAAGACCTTCAGATGGAAGTCACATTACAGGACGCATAACAGAATTCACACATATTAGAAACCTTAGGAATATAACCAAAGTTGAAAGTCTTTTGTGCAGTATTCACCCTTCAGGAAGCGTAAGAGAGTTCACACATATGAGAAGCCTTAGCAATGTAATAAATAGGAAAGACTGTTTAGTCTGTGGAAGAAAACTCAGCTTGTGTCACAGAACCAACACAAGATCAAACCCTTAATGAATGTAGCAAATGTTCAGTCTTTTCCCCAGAAGGCACAAGTCAAGATTTATCACTAAACACCCACAGGATAGAATCCGATGAATAAAATGAAAGGGAAATTTTTTTGAAGAACTCATAGTTGAGTTTGCATGATACCACACAGACACAGGATAAAAATCGTATGAATATAAGAATATGAAAAATCCATCATGAACGCATGACTAAGTATAAAATGCATATAGGAGAGAAAAACCTTATGAATATTATAAATGTGGAAAGTGTTTGACCTGGAAGGCATACTTCTGTGTTCATCACAAACCTGATTCCCATAGAAGAAAAGAAAACTAATGAATAGAACAAATGTGCAATGACTTTTAATCAGAAGTCAGTCTTCAGTACATTTCAGAACATACACAATAGAGAAATTCTGAGTAATGAAAAACATTTACCTATATATAGAATCTCTGTATATGGGAGCATTAGGGTAAGTCTTCTAAACAAAGTCAACCTTCAGCAAGCATTAAGAGCACTCACAGAAGAAATAATAGCATGTAGGAAAACCTTTGTCAGAAACCTATAAAAGCTGACTGTGTGGCTTAGTGGTAGAGTGCTAACCTATCAAGGATGAAGGCCTGGGTTAGATTCCTCAATACTACGTGAAAAGAGCAAGCCAGAAGCAGCACTGTGGTTCAAATGGTAGAGTGCTAACCTTGAGCAAAAGTAGCTCAGGCCCTGAGTTCAAGCCTAAGGATTGGAGAGAGAGAGAGAGAGAGAGAGAGAGAGAGAGAGAGAGAGAGAGAGAGAGAGAGAGAGAGAGAGAGAGAGAGAAAGAGAGAGAAAGAGAGAGAAACAGGAACTTCTAAATTTTACAGAGAGAGAGAAAGAGAGAGAGAAGGAGACAGAAACTAATTTCTAAACTTTACAGTCTTTCAATTTCCTTACAAATTCGTCTATGTCATTCTTTCTGACAGAAGCACAGAATTCCATTGTGTAAAAATACCATATTTGAGCTACTCATCAACTGACGGGCATCTGGCTTGGTTCCATACCTTTGCTATAGTAAATAGTGCTGTGATAAAGGTTATTGTCTAGTGAATTTAGTATGTCCTATCTGGACGATTGGCAAGTAGTGAAATTGCTGGATCACAGGGGAGCTCTATGTTTAGTCTTTTTGGGATACTGCCATAGTGCTTTCCATAGTGGTTGAACGAGTTTGCAATCCCACCAGCAGTGTAGTAGTGATACCTCCTGGCCACATCCGCTCCAGCATAGGTTATTAGATTTCTGGATCTTGGCCATTCTAACTGGAGTGAGGAGGAAAAGGGAAAGAGGAACTGAAACTTTCTCTCCTTACAGATGACATGATTCTGTATTTAAATAACCCTATAGACTCTACTCCGAAGCTGCTTGAGCTGATATAAAACTTTGGTAAGGTAGCAGGGTATAAAATTAACCCTCAATGTCAACTGCCTTCATATATGCCAACAAATGAGAGGAATGAGGCAAGAATCAGGATAGCAACTCATTTTGCTATCAAAGAAAATAAAATACCTAGGAATTAACTTAGAATGTAAAGCACCTTTTTGATGGAACTATAAACCCTGGAGAAGGAAATTAACGCAGAACTGAGGAAATGCAAAAACCTATGCTCCTGCTTTGGAAGAAGTAATATTGTAAAAATGGCAATCTTGATAAGGACTATCTACAAATTCAGTGCAATATTCAATATCCCAATGTCATTCTTTAAAGAAACAGAAGAGGAAATCTAAAATTTCACTTGGAATAATAAAAGACCCCTTATAGTCTGTCTTCTTGCATGATACATAATGTTTAATCTCACCTTCTCCACCAAAATCTCACCTTTCTCATTGAGACATAGGTGGCCCTGTTTACTAGCAGCAAAGGCTCAAACGCGCAGTTTCAGGTGTCACCAGTGCCTCTGTTACTGGGTAGATCCAACTCTGTCATCGATTCTGAGGTCTGCTCTGGGAGTCTTGGTCACAAGTTGTTCTGTGGCATCTGCTGGCAGCCTGTGCCTATTTGCTTCCTTTTCCTCCAGCAGCCGACAACAGGCAATGAAGTTCACGCGCTGATGCTCTCCTTCATATGCAGGGCAGGATGAGCCCAACCCTCCCTCATCTTCCTCTTCCAATTTTTGGGAAAAAATGTGCTGGCAGAAGTCCTCAGGTGTGGGGCATGGCTGATCCACACTTTTAATCCAGGCTGGTCCAGAGGCTGAGATCTGAGTATGGAAGTTCCAAGTCACCTAGAACAGGAAAGTCTGATAGATTCTTACTACCAAAAATAAGAACAACTGGGAATGGAATTTGGGCTCAAGTGGTAAGGGGCTAGTCTTGAGTACAAATGCTTAGTGCCCAGGCCCTGAGTTCAGGCTCCAGCACTGCCAACAACCTCACTTTAGTGAGATTATAACTTTATCCATGTAGGCACATCTCACTGGAATCTTTGCTGGTAGAGATAGTCTTCATAATTTTGTCTCAATGTAAAGGTCCCCCTGGGGTAGTACACAAAAGGTGTCATGGAGAGAGGAGCTCCACTTGCTCCAGGTTTGAAGATGGCATAGGTCAAGCCAGCATGGAGTTGGCACATTAGTCTTTTTCCTAGCACCACCTACAAATGAATGTCAAATGACATTGATTGTTGTGGGATTGTGTGATTGAATTGCCCCATTAAGGGCAGTGTTAGCACATCCAAACTTGGATACCAGGAATGCTGAAATCTCAAAGCTAAGATTTCTGTTGGCTACAGAAATGCTGGTGTGTCTGTTATTCACTAAAAGTTCAGGTGCAAAGATTCTGAAGCTTGATGCCATGTGTTTATTCCATTTAGTAAAATTAGTTTAATGCACTGTATAAGTTAAAACATTTGATAAGAGTCAGGGGTAGTGAAAACATTGTTCTTGAATTCAGGTGTCTGGCAGGGTAATGGGGGGGTGTTGGTGGCTGGGACTATGAAGCTGGAGCTGCTGTCAAACCATGGATCATGTTCCTCTTTGTATGGGAGAAATGACTCCAAAGATGAAATTCGAATGGTGCGGAAAAGATGATGATGTACTCAGGAAATTTCTCCTAAACAAATGCTCATGTGGAAGTGGGATGGGGGCTGGGCATATCTGAGGCAGAGCTTAAGGGGGCTTCTCGTGGCATTGAGAACGTTCCTTGCGACTTCAGGCATGCAGCAGGGTGTTTTAGATGGCCGTTGTGAGATGGATGGAATAAGACTGGAGAAAAGATGAATGCTGGGATCCTGCAATGCTCTTGCATGAGTGGCTGGTGGCTCACCTGAAAGAACTAATTATGTCTAAAAAAGAAATCAGGAATTTGTTTGATTAGATAATACCTGTAATCCGAGGAATATTCAGGATCCTGATCTTAGTATTGTGGTTTAAAACCAACCCAGCAAAGGGAAAAAGGCATGAGACTCTTACTCCCAGTTTAGAGCAATAACAAAGATTGAAGTAGAGCTGTAGCTCAAGAGCTAGAGTGGAAAGCATCTGTCAGACCCCTGTCTGGGGGCAGGTGGAGAGAACATAGGAAGGTAGATACCATGGCTGTGGTGGGGCCAAAAAATGGTAAAAGAGGCAAAGGAACCAGGTACTGGTAGCTCAAGACTGTCATCCTAGCTACTCAGGAGTTTGAGATCTGAGGATCACAATTCAAAGCCAGCCCAGGACAGAAACTCCATGAGACTCTTATCTGCAATAAACTACTGAATGCAAGAAGCTCAAGCTCAGTGACAGCATCCAGGCCTAGCGTTCAAAACCCAGGACCGGCAGAAAAAAGTATCAAAGGACAAGAAGCTGGCCAAAGGTTAGAGGGACTCTATCTTGACAAACAATACAATTGTAAGTTGCACTCAGAAGACTTGCACAAAATCTGAAAATGCCTGAGACCTATCTATGTATGTTTCCTGTTTGTGTAAATACATATGTTTATGCATTTATATATTAGCATAGAGAGACAGATCAATACATATGACTATACATATATACATAAGCAGACACTTATGGGTGGGTGGTATACTGTGTGAAAGTTTGTGTTTGTGTTTTGTGGATGGCTATCTCTGTTTAGGAAATGTAGAAAATATGTAAATATCTTTAAAAAAAACTTGATAAAATATAGAGAGACATAAGCTCTTGAGGGAATCTGAAATGACAAGATTATTCACAGGCACGTTTATCCTTATGGATTGCTCAGCAAGTTTTAATTTTTTCATTATTTTCTTTCTTTTTTTGAACCAGTGCTAAGGATTTCTCTCAGGGACTAGGTGCTGCCAATTACTAATTTTCTCATGGCTGGTGCAAGAGGAACTGAGCCAAAGTTCCACTTTTGCCTTGTTTATTCGTGCTTAACTGAAGATAAAGATTTCTATCAGTGACTTTCTTTCAGGGGCTGGATTCTAACGAGGATCCCCAGACCTCAGCCTTCTCTATAGCTACAATTAACAATATGAGAACCCAGCACTGGGTTCCAATGCACAGGGCAAGAAATTGAGTGAATCTCTCAACTCCAATTAGCTATTATAAGCTAGAAGTGAAAGACCAATACCTTTGAGGAAAAGATGCTGAGGGTTATCACACAGGCCCTATGAGTAAGCCCTAAACCCTGTACACATGTGTGCATGCACACATTGGCAGATACACACACACATGCACACACACAATATCTCAGGCAATATTGTATTTTGAATTAATATCCAAAGATCGGACAACAGGATAGCAAGTAATAAAATCTGTTTTTCTTGTCTACATTGAGGGAAAGGGATAAATAGCAAGATGCAGAAGCGAAGAATTCAGAGGCAAATGCTGTGAGTGAATAAATTGTAAAAAGCACATTTCTTTTCTTTTCTTTTCTTTTGTTTTCTCTGCCATTCCTGGGGCTTGAACTCAGGGCCTGAGCACTGCTCTTGTCTTTTCCCAAGTCTAGCCCTCTGCCACTTGAGCCACATTGCCATATGGATTTTTATATCTGTGTGATGTTAAGGACTCAAACCTAGGTCTTCATGGATGCTGGGCAAGCACTCTACCACTGGGCCAAACTCTAAACCCCGATACAGTATTTATAAATAGTCATCATCATCATATCAAAATATCCTTTCTCCTACAAAGAATGAACACTTATCTATGTCTGTAAGACTTTTTCTGTGTCACCAATGCTTCTGTGATTTTCCCACTTGCATTTTTACAGATGACAGCACAGATATTCATCAGGAAGAAAAATAGATTAGGATACAGAAACCTAACAACGTCCTAGTAGATTGAAGTGAAAAATAAGTGCAAGATGGCCTGGGTGATTCATCAATTTGTACAGTGCTTGGCTACCACCCAAAAAGACTCCGGTTTGATTCTGCAGTACCATATACATAGAAAACTCTGGAAGTGGTGCTGTGGCTTGGTGGGACAGCTATAGCCTAAAGAAAGCCTAAGAACAATGGTCAGGCTCTGAGGTCAAGTCCCAGGACTAGCAAAAAATGTGCAAGAGGCAAAATACAAGCTGAGAAGGCACTGTGAAGCAAAATGTCTTGTGAAGGGTAAGGGGAATATTGACAGTGAAGTTTGGATCTTACCTAAGAAAGGCTCCTTGAGCCTGAGCTCAGTCTAGCACTTATGCCTAGTTAGTGACTTGGGATTTGAACAAAAAGGTGTGCTGTTTACTACATCCATATGTGAGATGGGAAGGGAGATTCAGCATCCAGTATGTCTTTGGGGAGGTCTTCTGTGAGCAAGGAGCTTTGGTCACTGGGCCTTGAAATTTGACCCTACCTCCCTCACAATGGAAAAGAATATGGAACCCTGGTAACCAAGCCACTGTATGTGACAACCAGCTCAAGCCAGCTCCCTTGGCCTGTGGCTCAGGAACCAGAAAGATGTTGCTGTGCTTTTGCCAAAGGTCAGGTGGCTCGCATCTCAGGCATGAGAGATATGGATGTCTCACTTGAAGAAGTAGATGCTGGATCAGTGCCAAGCCAAAATTCCAGTATATCAGGCATTTCTCTAGGAAGAAAGCCAGGAAACTCCAGGGCAACTCAGATGAGGTATATTGAGAGGAACCCTATTGGAACCCATCATCCTGCCCACACACTACAACCTTCTTGTGTGCTTTCAAGTGACTATACTGAGATTAGAGTGTGTCATTTCCAATCTACTCTATTCCAATTCCTCAGTGTGAAGGGTGGTCCCATTCCTACGTTTGAAATATCCACTGTTTTGCCAACATAGTGTGATGGTAAGTCACTTCAGACTCTGAATGAGCCTTGTAACCTATGGATCCTGGAGGAAGGCCTGTTGGAGATGCTGCTGACAAAGCTGATCCCTGCCTACCAGAAAGGTGATCTCTTTTATGTGGGAAACTTCCTGCACAATTTCAAATAGTGGAGGACAATGTAGTAGTTGCTGGAAATTCTCTTGAAAAAGTGAGTGTTCCCCCTCCAAACCCAGGTTTGCTCACCCTTCCTGGCCAAGTCTTGGAATACTTAGCTCCTCTCTGAGCCTGTTTGGTTCACTGGGGTGTTCACAGAGGAGCTAAAGCATGATACAAGTGCACAAACTACTTTATTTTGACTGGGACAGCATGCCATTTCATTTCCCTCACAAGCTACTGGAGTCTCAACAGTGTGCTTACTGAGAAGTTGGATTTCAGGCATGAGTAAGTGGCTCCAACTGCAGCCCTCACCTAGGTGACATCCTAGGAAATCCCATTTCCCAGTAAGAAATGAGGTGTCAGTACTAATGGCGGAGGCCTGTGAAATACTGGAGTCAGAGGAAAAGCTGGGGGCTGAATCACTTTTGAGCCATCAGGGAGGGATTGTGATAGCTTTGCCTGTTAGAACCTGAAAGCATTTACATTTTGGTGTGTGGTCCAGTGCTGCCACTTGAACCTGAACCCAGGTCTAAATGCCATCCCTTTGGTGTTCAAAGATTAGCACTGTACCATTTGAGTCATAGGTCAAGTTCTGGCTTTTTGCTGCCTAATTGAAGACAAGTGCCTTTAGAATTTTACTGACTAGACTGGCTTTCCACTGTGATCTTCAGAGCTCAGCCTGCTGGGTGGCTAAGATTAGAGGAATGAGCATTTAGTTCTTTATTTGGAGCATTCACTTATTGATTTATTTAGAGAATTTACTTAGTTAATTTAAGGTGCGTTTACTTTGGACAGATGCATAGAGGCCTCTCTCAGAAGCTTCTGGAAGTGGGTGTAAAAGTCATCCTGTTCTCGAGTGTCTCTTATCCCACTCCGAGCACATAAGTGCACATCTCTGCAGGACAGCCACAGCATTAGAGTCCTGCAAGAAAGGGGCTTTGGTAGAAGGCTCAGGATGGAGAGAGAAGGCTCTCACTTTCCTTGTACCGAATGTGCCCACGGCTTCATGTGTTCCATCTATACGATGTGAATGGACTTCTAACCCAGTGATTTCTACAAGTTCAAGAATTGCCACACCCTGACACAACTCAAGCTCTATACGAGGCTCCACATGCCGGCTTTGGACCTGCTCTTCTAAACACATACTTTTTGACCAGCTGGAGGAATATGCGACCAGTAAGACCAAGAAAAAGTAGAAGTCCTGGTGTGGGTGCCTCAGAGCCTGTGAATAGGAAGCCCATGTGGTCTAGATATTGGTTGGCCCGTACTTCTACAGAGCTTGGCAAAATGCCCTCTATGGGTGGTGTCAGCCAGGTAATGTCGGTCCTCTGAAAGGACTCGGGAATAAGCACTCATTAGAAAGACCCTACACCTCCTCAGTGTTCAGTCCAAACTCCAGTTCTACAGGTTCCTCCATTAGATCCTCATGGAAGTTGAGTGACACTTCAACTTGCAGAGTCCACTCTGTCCACTCTGTACCTATTTCCATTCTTAGGTTTGGGTCATCGTGGAAGAGCTTATCCTGAACTCCGGATGAAAAACCCACCAATGGAGCTGGTGACTGATGGAGACTGAGAATCACCACTGCACTCCAGAAAGCATGGGCCTTCTGTAGAAATTACCAAACAGGTTTAGAGTCCTGTGGATATACCTTTTGCTCTGAACCCCATGTGTGACACAGTTGAACCTGCAGATACTATGGAGGAAGAAAAAGAGTAGCCAGATTTCCTTCCGTTTCCTTTCACACTCCACCCAGAGTCAGTCCATCTGAGTCAGAGTAACACTCCACTTATTGTGCAAGCTGAAGGGGCACACGCTGGGCTCATGGAAAATGTCCCCATGGGAAGCAGCAAGTGTACTCTCAATACTGGATTCATTGGAGGAAAATGAATCCATCCTCACAGAATATCCAGACCCATCCATCTCACTAAAAGAGACTCAATCTCCATTCGACAAACCAGAATCCATCCCCCTCTTAACTCAGGAAGGACATTCTGTTTCTCATGAGGAAGGAGACCCTTCTGAGGACTCTGAAGTAGAATTACTGTCTGAAGGCAACTTGGAGGCCAGTCTGGATTTAGAGCTTCCCTGTCCCCTTCCTAAAAAGACATCTCTTTATCTTGCTCTCATGATTCTTGTCAATTATTCATTGTATTTACTTTGCTAACTATTAAACTTTCATTGTTAATATTATGGTGTGCAGTTATTCAGTCCTTATTATACTGTGTTTTATTGTCCACTTAGAATGTGAGACCTCAGACACCTAGGTCCTGGGTGGGCCAAAAACCAGACAGGTCTGGTCCCATAGAAGACAACCTTACTGGATATACAGGGAACTATGAAATGCATGGAATCACCAGGAATCCAGGCCAGGCCTCCATGGAAAGAGAAGTCAGCTACCAAAGCTTAAGGACAGAGCAGATGCCTGGAAATGTGTTTTGTCAATCGGGAGAAGTGCCAGCGTAACTGTAATATTATGGGGGACTCTGTTCTGTGAGTTCAAGTCTGTTTATATATCCATTGTGCTTTGTACAAATATTTAAGAAAATTAAAACTCCACAGCAGCATCAAAAATCTACTTTGGCTTTGAATGTGGCCTAGTTGTAGAGTGCTCGCCTAGTATACATGAAAACCTTGAGTCAATTCCTCGGCACTGCATACACAGAAAAAGCAGATGGGGCACTGTGGCTCAGGTGTCACAGTGCCACCCTTGAACGAATGTGGCCAAGGACAGTTCCTGGTCCCTCAGTTCAAGCCCCAGGACTAGCCAAACAAGAAATCATACCATTTTCAACACATTTGGAAATAAATCTGTTTTATCTAACCCTACTTCTTTTTTGCCAATCCAGGGTGTGTGCCACCAAGCCAAACTACTGACCCCCAACCTTACTATTTTTTATCATTTAATTTTTTTCCATAATCATATTTCATGCTGTCTGTATTAATACCATAAACAGTATGCTTAGTGTAATAATGTTAAAGGTAAAACATAAGAAATTAACTAAAATTCCTTTTTTATTAGTTTTATAGCATTACTACAATTTTATGAGAAAAATTACCTAGAATGTTTATTTTAGAGTTCAAGTAATCCATTTTGATAAATATATCAACCTACATCATTTATTTGAACACATTTTAAACTACTTTATTCAGGAATGAAAATACATATGTATTTGTTGTAAATGAAATTTATGACTTGGGGGGAAGGGAAAGAGAAAGGGGGGAGGGGGTAACAGTGTTTACAAGAAATGTACTCATTACATATGTAACAGCAATCTCTTTGTATATCACCTTGACAACAAATTTTTTGAAAAGTACAATAAGTTTAAATGTCTACTTTGGGCAGAATTTTTTTTTGCCAATACTGTGATTAGACTCAGGACCTGAGCACGATCCTTGTTTTTGTTTTTGTTTATTCTTAAGGCGCAAGTTCTATCACATGTGCCACAGCACCACTTGTATGTTTTTTATCTATGTTGTGCTGAAGAATTGAACTTGGGTCTTCATTCATGCTCGGCAAGAACTCTTCCACTAGGCTTAACTTATGGCCCCAGTGGGAAGGAAGTTTTCCATAAAATATGTAGGAAATATGTCCACTAAGGAAAAGCCATTAAAAATAGAAGAAAAATTATATACTTAGATAACGACATGCCAGTATTATGGCAGATCTCTGTAATTCTAGCTTCAAGAGTGGCCTATTTGGACCGCGAGTTGGCTGGCTGAAGTAAAGTGCTATCCTTGAGCAAGCCCTAGGACAGTGCTCTGGCCATGAGTTGAAGCCATAGGACATGCAAAAAAAATAATCTAATGCCAGTGACTGGTGGCTCACCCTGGTAATCCTAGCTACCCTGGAGAATAGAGGTTCAAAGACGGTCCAGGCATAAAAATCTGTGAGAATCTTATTTCCAAATAATCCAGAAAATTCAAAATGACAATGTGCCTCAAGTGGTAGAGCTCTTGCCTTGAGCTGAAGAGCTTAAGGTAAACATCCAGGCCCAGAGTTCAAGCCCCATGAGTGAAAAAAAGAAAAAGAAAAACAAAGCCCTGATCTAAGGCTGGAGTGCACACTAGTGGTAGTTTGCTTGCCTAGTATGCACAAAGCCCTGTGTTCAATTACTCTGTACCAATTACACCAAAAAAAAGCTGGAAATGATCTCAGAAGGTTGGGTTCTGAGGATCACAGTTCAAAGCCAGGCCAGACACTAAAGTCCATGAAACTGTTACTTCCACTTAAGCACCAGAAAACCAGAAGTGACACTGTGGCTCAAGGTGTTTAAGGTTGTAACCTTGAGCTGAAGAGCCCAGGAACACTGCCCAGGTGCACAATTAAAGTCTTACAACCAAAAGAGAGAGAGAGAGAGAGAGAGAGAGAGAGAGAGAGAGAGAGAGAGAGAGAGAGAGACAGAGAGAGAGAGACAGAGAGAGAGAGACAGAGAGAGAGAGACAGAGAGAGAGACATAGAGAGACACAGAGACAGAGACAGAGAGAGACAGAGAGACAGAGAGAGAGAGACAGAGAGAGAGAGACAGACAGGCAGACAGACAGAGACAGAGAGACAGAGACAGAGACATCAAACAGTCAGGCACTGCTGGCTGAAGCGTGTAATTCTAGCTACTGTGGAGGCTGAGAGTGGAGGATCTTGGTTCAAAGCCCAAAGCCAGCCTGGACACATATGTTTGTGAGGCTTACATCACCAATTAACTACCATAAACCAAAAATGGAGCTGTAGAGGAAGAGCGCTAGTCTTGAGCTGAAGAGCTCAGGGACAGTGTCCAGGCCCAAAGTCCAAGCACCATGATGAATCAATAATAAAAAAAGAAGATAGCTAATAGTAATGATGAATAATTTTGTGCTGGGAGTTTGGCCTAGTGGTTGAGTGCTTGCCTAGCATGCACAAAGACCTGTGTTCAATTCCTCAATACCACATACATAGAAAAATGCTGGAAGTGGTGCTGAGGCTGAAGTGGTAGAGCCCTAGCCTTGAGAAAATATAAGGACAGTGCTCAGTCCCTGAGTTCAAGCCCAGGACTGGCCAAATCAAAAGTAGTAGAGCACTGGCATTGAACTGAAGATCTGAGGAACAGCCCAGGCACAGAGTTCAAGCACCGCAAACAACATCAACAAAATCTATGAAATGGCAGTGGTGGTTTTAAGCTAAGCAAAAATAGAGTAGAAACTGGTAAAATACATATTTGTGTGTAAGCAAAATAGCCAGACTTATGCATTAGAACAGGATAGCAACTTGAAAAAAATTTTGTTTTCCATCTCACTAGGTCCTGTCTCTTAATTTATTCAAGTAAGTAAAATGCTGGGTTTTATAATCATTGCTCTGAATATTAGAAAATCAGAATATCTCTCATTAACCAACAAAGACCAGGAACTGGGGCTTCGTTCAAACGGCCGAGTATCAGGCAAGAGAAGAAAAAATTGAAGTAAGAACTTGAAGTTCTTGATCCAAAACCTGCATAGTAACAGAGCAGCAGCCTGGTGATGGTACCTCACACCTATAATCTGAGAATCAAAGTTTAAAGCCAGCCAAAGTACCCAGTTAACTGCCAGAAAAACCAGAAGTGGCACTGTGGCTCACAGATTAAAGCACTAGCCTTGAGCTGAAGAGCTCAGGGACAGTGCCCAGGCCCAGAGTTCAAGCCCCACAATTGACAAAAGTCAAACAAGCAAACAAAACTCACAAAGAAGCCTGCAAACCACTGTGGTTCTGCTGAGTCTCTTCTCTATGGGGATCAGGAAACATTTCACTTTTTCTGTCTCTTCCCATCTCAACATTCATACTAAAATAAGACTGTGTTGAACGTTTCAATTTATAAAAATGTTTTTCATGAAGCACCCTGAAATATTCATCGCTTATATCTCAATTGAAGATAGTTGATTTGGGGCTGCATTGGTAGAGTGCTAGCCTTGAGCAGAAAAGGTCAGGGATAGAGCTGAAGCACTCAGTTGAACACCCAGTGCGATCACACAAAAGAAAATATGCACTTTATACATATTTTCTAATTTCTTAATGAATTTTTCAGTCTGTATAAATATAGGGTACATTACTTGTTACTTAAGTAAGATTGCTCTTTTTTTTTTCTTTTTGCCAGTCCTAGGGCTTGGACTCAGGGCCTAGACATTTTCATTGGACTGGCTTGCCCAAGGTGAGTGCTCTGCCTCTTGAGACACAGCGCCACTTCTAGCTTTTTTCTGAGTATGCGGTACCGGTGAATAGAACCTAGGTCTTCATGCATTCTAGGTGAGCACTCTATGATTAGGCTACATTCCCAGGCAGTGAGATTCCTCTTACAGTCATTGTATGTTCACAGAGTTTGATCTCACACACTGTAGGGCCCTGGTTGGCTTTGACCTGTAATCCTAAGCCCTGAGCCTCCTAAGTAGCTGAAATTAAGTTGTGAGCCAGCATGATGGCTTCCATTCTTTTTTCTACAAAAATATATGTAGTCATCTAAAATATATCTATAGCTGAAAAAAATGAATCTCTCCCAAACAAATCTTCAAAGAAACAACCATCCTATTAAAAGGTGGGCTAAAGATTTAAAAGAGTATTCTCTGAAGAAAAAATTAAAATGGGCTTTAGACACATGAAGAAATGCTCCATATCTATAGCAATAAGGGAAATGAAAATCAAAACAACTTTGAGATTCCACCTGACTCCAGTCAGAATGGCCATTATCAAAAAATCTAATAAGAGATACTGGTGGGGAAGGGACCAGGGGGAATCACACCTACACTGTTGGTGTGAGTGTAAACTCATTCAACCACTAGGGAAAGCAGTGTGGTGGTTCCTCAAAAGATTGAACATAGAGCTCCCCTATGATCCAGCAAATCCACTACTTGGCATCTACCCAATTGTCCAGAAAAAAGGGCATACTAAAGCCACTAGCACAATGATGCTCATTGCAGCACTATTTACCATAGCAAAGATATGAAACCAACCCAGATGCCACTCAGTAGATGACTCAATCAAGAAGATGTGGTACTTATACACAATGGAATGCTATGCTGCCATCAGAAGGAATGACATCGCCCCCTTTGTAAGGAAATGGAATGACTTGGAAAAATTCATATTAAGTGAAGCAAGCCAGACCCAAAGAAACATAAGCTCAATGGTTTCCCTCATTTGTAATAATTAGTTCACATCTAGAACTCTCCTAGCAGAGGATTACAATAACTCAAAAACCTAGGTATATAAGGTCATATAGGATGAGACTAAATGAAAGGATCTCTAGGATATGGGAACAAGAGCTATATCTTGTGTCATCGTTGCTCTTAATCTTGTGTGATTTTTGTCCTTAATCTACTATGTTATTTCTCATCTCTTATTTTGCCCTTTGGTTAATGTCAGATTGTTACTGTATCTGATTTTTTCCCTGGCATATTGTATATATGTTTATTTGTTTATGTCAAATAGGAAAGGGAAGGGGGGAAACAAGATGATTGGGAAGGGGAGGGGAGAGGGCACTGGGGACAAAAACATGTGGAGTGGAATAAATGTGTGAGAAGTAATGCAGTCCACTACCTGTAAATGTAATCGTAACCCCTCTATACATTACCCTGAAAATAAAAAAGAGACTATAAAAATATCTGTAGAAAATGAGGCTGGATGATGGGAACACCAGATGCCCTACTACAAAAAATGTGATACACGCACACACACACACACACACACACACACACACACACACACACAATGGAATGATACATAGCCAACCGACAAGATAAAATAATGGCATTCTCGGGGAAGTGGATGAAAAGGAAAAAAATCATATTAAGTGAAGTAAGCCAAACTCAAAGGAACATAGGCCGAAGAGTCTCCCTCATCTGTCAATTTCAACAGAAACCTTGGGCTCTGCTACCAGAGATTTACAATAGAACAGAATCTAGAGACATCGTGACAAATAGTATGACACCAAATGTAAGGACCTTCAAGATAAAGAAACAAAACTCATATAATGAGTGATTGTTGTCCTTAATGAACTATGTGATCTCTTATCTCTTTTGCTATCCCTTGGATATATCATATTGTTACAATATTTCACCTTGTTTTCTGATATATTTCATATGTGCCTAATTGGTTATTTGAAATTGGATAGGGAAGGGGGGAAATGAACATGAGCGGGGGTAGGGGAAGGGAAATGGGGACCATATCATTACATGGGGTATCAAAGTTTGAGATGTAATGCACCTTCTGTCTGGTGAATATAATGTAACCCTTCTATAAATTACAATAAAAATAAATACATAAAAAGAAGATCTGCACAGAAAAAAATAATAATGGCATTTTTGGGGTAGTGGATGAAATTCGAGTGAATCCTGTTGAGTGAGATAAGTCAAGACCAAGGAACAAAAGGTACATGGTATCCTTAATATATGGATATTAGTTTCAAACAGTAGTAGAGCGATGATTGAATAGTTGATACCCAAAGTTCTGTAGTCCTTAATGTACTATGTTGTCTCTCATCTCCTTTGCTGTCCCTTGGTTATCCCACATTGGTATAGTATCTCACTTTGTTTTCTGATATACTGAATTTATTTGTATTTGGATATTTGAAATTTGATAGGGAAGGAGGGAAAACCAAGACGGGTGGGGGGTGGGGGTTGGAGGGAAATGGGTAACAAGACATGTGAAATGGTATCAATGTATGTGAATTAATGCACCATCTACCTGGCAAATATCATGTAACCCTTTTACTAATTACAATAAAAAAATGAAAAAAAAAGAAAGTTGTAGTGTGTGGGGAGGATGATGGGGTCAAATACATTTCTTCTTAGAAATATACCTTATCTGGTTGCCCTGGATTTTCCTGGCCTTCTTCTTAGAGAAAGGTCTGTTATACTGGATTTGTGGCTTGGCAAAGATCTAGCATGTACTTCTTCGATTAAGACATCCACAACTTCCATGCCTGAGGCTCGAGTTTCCTGACCTTGGCAACAGCACAGCAACATCTTTCTTCCTCCTGAGCCACAGTCCAAGTGAGCTGGCTTGAGGTAGTTGTTAGTTACACTGGCTTGGTTACCAGGGTTCCATATTCTGTTCCATTGTGAGGGAGGCAGGGTCACCTTTCAGGGCCCAATGACCAAAGACCCTTGCTCACAGAAGACCTCACCAAAGACATACTGGAGGCTGAATCTCTCCTCCAATCTCACAATATACATGTGGATGTAGTAAACAGCACACCTTATTTGTCCATTCCCAATATCTTCCACTAGGCCCAACAACCAGTCTGGTCTCAGGCTCAAGGAGCCTTTCTTAGGTAAGATCCAAACTTAAGGGTCAATATTGCCCTCATCCTTTAGAAAACATTTGCTTCACAGTGCCTTCTCTGCCTGCATTTTGCCCCTTGTTGAATTTTTTATTTGTTTTTGCTAGTCTTGGGACTTGACCTCAGAGTGTGAACATTGTTCTTGGGCTTTCTTTAGGCTTTAGCTGTCCCACCGATCCACAGCAACACTTGCAGCATTTTCTATGTATGTGGTAATGAGGAATCAAACCTGAGTCTTTTTGCTTGGTAGCCAAGGACTCTACCACCAGGTCAAACACACAGGGCATCTTGCACATATTTTTGACGTCAATCTACTAGGATATTATAAGGTTTCTGTATCCTAATCAATTTTTTCCTGATGATTAGGTTTGCTGTCATGTGTAAAAAATGCAAGAGGGAAAAAACACAGAAGAATTAGTGAAATTTAAAAAAAAGCATTACACACATAGATAAGTGTTCATCCTTTGTAGGAGAAAGGATATTTTGATATGATTATGATGACATTATAATTACTATGTCAGGGTTGAGAGTTTGGCATAGTGGTAGAGTGCTTGCCTAGCATCCATGAAGATCTGGGTTTGATTGCTCAGTATCACATAGGTAGAAAATCTAGATGTGGCACTGTGGCTCAAGTGGCAGAGGGCTAGACTTGAGAAAACCCGAGGACAGTGCTCAGGCCCTGAATTCCAGCCCCAAGACTGGCAGAAAGATAAAAGAAAATAAAAATGCTTTTTACGAGCTAATTCACTCACAGCATTGGCTTCTGAAATCTTCGCTTCTGCATCTTGTGAAATACCCCTTTCCCTCAACGTAGACAAGAAAAAAAGATCCATCCCATGGTCCACTGTGAGGCCACTGGTTGGGCTAAGAGCTAGACGTGCAGCAACACATAAGTTTTATTCTCATACTTTCCAAACTTTGTACTCAAATATGCTACCTACTTACCAACTTAGGTCAGTTATCCTTATGCTATACCTTTTTTTCATGACTACAATATTCTTACACTCCTACGTTAATCCTCTTGTACCTCCCCTGACCTCTCTCATTCTTTTTTTCTATCTCTGGACCTCTGCTCGTCTTTCAACCCTTATACTGCACGGATCTACACTTTATGGCTGTTGAGCAATATTGTATATGTAGGTGGTTAGTTATTCTCTAGGCTCAGAGGGACTTAAAGACAATAGAGATTGGATTGAGAGGCTTATTGTTTTGGGTATAAATCGCTTATCAGTGGTTGTATTAGACTGGTCTGTAAGTGCACTAAAAGAAAGAGTGATAATACCAATCAAAACTTGTGAACATCTAGTGTCTGCCAGCTACAGAGGTCTAGGTTGGTTATATCTGAAAAACCATAATAGTATTTAGTAGTAATCTTGCTCCCATTTTCAAATGGGGAGAACCAGAAACTCAAGAAAAACGTCAAATCAAGAAACAACATCCCCCACCCAATGTAAACAGACAATGGAACAGTCACTGGCAAACCTAGAGGAGAGTCTTCCAAGTGCTACACAAATGCAATTGATAAACATCATTAATGGAAAATGTGAAAATATAAAGAAAGAGATAATGGAGGAAGTCATAGCTGAAGAAGAGGAAATCATAAACAAGGTGATAAGTGAAAAAGAAGAAGCCATAAACGTGGTCATAATAAAGGTTTTTCAAAAAAGAAGGATGAATTCATAGAATCCACAAATAAAAACGTGACCAAACTCCAGCAAATGTCCAAAGAAAATAAAGCTACTGAGCTAACCACTCAAAAGGAAATCAAGAAGATAAAGAAATCCATACATGATCTAAAACAAGAGATGCAAGGCATCAAAAATGAGCAATTAGAAGCAAGGGAGATGAAAAATAAAGTAGATAGTTTGATAGCAGATTAGACAATGCAGAGGAGAGAATTTCTGGGGCTGAAGATAATTTAGTTATTATAGAGAAAGAACAGAAAATGAGTCATACAAATCTAGGAAAATTGAGAGAGCGCTTCAGGAGGTACAAGAAACAATTAGGAAGCCTAATTTAAGGCTAGTTGGTATTGAGGAGGGCGTGGAGAAAGAGGTCAATGGTATTGGAAATATACTTTAGGGAATCATCTCAGAGAATTTCCCAAATATCCAGAAGGGCAGGCCCATCCAGATATGAGAAGCTTTTAGAACCCCAAACAGACCTGACCAGAAAAAAACATCCCACCGCCACATTGTGATCTGAACAGGATCAATAGAAACGAAAGAAAAGATCCTAAAGGCAGCCAGTTAAAAGGGATGCGTAACCTATAAAGGCAAACCAATCAGAATAACCCCAGATTTCTCAGCAGAGACCATGCGAGCACAAAGTGACTGGAAACATATATGTCATGCCCTTAAATCAAACCAAGAATACTGTAGCCAGCTAAGCTCTCATTCATAACTGAGGGAACAATAAAAACATTCCATTCCAGGGAAAAGCTGCAACAATATGTTGAAACAAAACCAACACTACAGAGAATTCTCAAAGATGCTCTATACATAGAAAACCAAAATAAATGCAATATAGGGAAAGAAATGGCACCTAAACAGCATACCATCTAAGGACCACAAAAACTGTCAAGACACAGGCCCTACTAAAAGCTTTTAAAAATGGTAGGAACTAATAAATATCTCTCAATCCTAACTCTCAATATCAATGGACTTAACTCTCCAATTAAACGGCATAGGCTGTCTAGTTGGATCAAAAAGCAAGAGCCATCGTTCTGCTGTCTTCAAGAGACACATCTTACCCAAAAACAATCATCTTTTGAAAGTGAGAGGTTGGAATAAACTCTATCAAGCTAACTGCCCCCATAAACAGGCTGGAGTTGCCATCCTCATATCAGATACAATAGACTTCAAACTAAAATTAGTAAGAAAAGACAAAGAAGGTGACTACATACTACTAAAGGGATATTTCCTCCAGGAAGACATAACGATCCTAAATATTTACACACCCAATCCCGGAGCCCAAACTTCATCAAGCAACCTTTACTTACACTGAAACCATACATATATCGAAATACAGTGATTGTTGGTGAGTTTAACACACCACTCTCACCTATGGACAGATCAACAAGGCAAAAACTCAACAGAGACACCTTAGAACTGAACAACTATATAGACCAACTAGATCTAACAGACATCTGCAGAATATTCCACCCAGTAACAACACAATATACGATTTTCTCAGCAGCACATGGAACATTTTCCATAATAGACCACATCTTAGGCCATAAAACAAACCTGGACAGATTCAGAAACACTGAAATTATTCCATGCACACTCTCAGACCATAAAGGCATCAACTTGGAACTGAACACATATCTCCACCAACGAAAACCCTGTAACTCATGGAGACTGAACAACACATTGTTGAATCAAAAACAATGGGTAATCGAAGACATCAGAACAGATATCCAACTGTTTATGAAATTTAACAATAAGGAGCACACAAATATCAACTCCTTAGGGACACAACAAAGGCAGTACTCAGAGGAAAATTTATAGCGCTGAGTGCCTACAACAGCAAGTTGGAAAAATGGCAAACCAACTAGTTAATGTCTCACTTTAACCTCCTGGAAAAAGAGCAACAAACCAACCCTAAACGCATTAGGAGAAAGCAAATTATTAAAATCAAAGCAGAATTAAATGATTTGGAATAAAAAAACCTATAGAAAGAATCAACAAAACAAGGAGTTGGTTCTTTGAAAGAATTAACAAAATTGAGAAGCCCTTAGCAAATCTTACGAAAAAAAAAAAAGAGAGCATATCGAAATAAACAAAATCGCAGATGAAAATGGTAATATCACGAAAGAAATTACCAAGATCCAGAATATCATGAGGGAATACTTCTCAAACCTTACGCCAACAAATTTGAGAATCTAGAAGAAATGGATGAATTCCTAGACAATATTAACATACCCACACTGAACCAAGAAGAGCTAACCCAACTCAACAGGCCTATTTCAAGCTCTGAAACAGAAATGGAAATTAGACAACTTCCACTTAAAAAGAGCCCAGGGCCAGATGGATTCACAGCTGAATTCGATAATTTCTTCAAAGGAGAGCTCACACCAATACTCCTCAAGCTCTTCAACGAAATTGAAAATGAAAGTTCTATACCAAACTCATTCAGTGAAGCCAGTATATCCCTCATCCGCAAACCAGACAGAGATTCATCAAAGAAAGTGAACTATAGACCCATTTCTTTGATGAACATCGATGCAAAACTTCTCAACAAAATACTGGCCAACCGTCTACAACAACTCATCAAAAAATTATACACTATGATCAAACTGGATTCATCATAGGGAGGCAAAGCTGGTTCAACATACACAAATCAATTCATATAATTCAACACATCAACAGGAGCAAGGACAAAAATCACATGATTGTCTCAATAGATGTGGAAAAGGCATTTGACAAGATCCAAAACCCCTTTATGTTAAAAGATGTGGAGAAACTAGGAATCCATGGAACATTTCTCAATGTAATAAAGGCTGTGTATGAGAAACCCACTGATAGTATTATACTTAATGGTGAAAGTCTAAAGCCATTCCCTCTAAAATCAGGAAAGAGACAAGGATGCCCACTCTCTCCACTCCTTTCTAACATAGTACTAAATTTCCTAGGCAGTACAATAAGGCAAGAAGCAAGCATAAAGGGGATCCAAGTAGGGAAAGAGGAAATAAAACTATCCCTCTTTGCAGATGACATGATTCTGTATTTAAAGAATCCTATAGACTCTACTCCCAAGCTCCTTCAGCTGATTCAAAGCTTTGGAAGGGTAGCAGGCCATAAAATCAACCCTCAGAAATCAACTGCCTTCCTTTACGCCAATAGTGAGAGGAACGAGGCAATAATCAGGAAAGAAACTCCTTTCACAATAGCCTCAAAGAAACTAAAGTACCATGGAATTAGCTTAACTAAGAATGTAAAGGACTGTTTAGATGAAAACTTTAAAACCCTAAAAAAGGAAATTAAAGCAGAACTAAGGAAATGGAAAAACCTCCCATGCTCCTGGATTGGAAGAATCAACATTGTGAAAATGACAATCTTGCCAAGGGCTATCTACAAATTCAATGCAATACCCATCAACATCCCAATGTCATTCTTTAAAGAAATAGAAAAGGCAATTCAAAATTTCATATGGAATAATAAAAGACCCCGTAAGCAAAAACCCTTCTTAGCAGAAAGAACAGCGCTGGAGGAATTTCAATTCCAAACTTTAGACTCTATTACAGAGCTATAATTCTCAAAACAGCTTGGTACTGGCACAAGAACAGGCCTGAAGTCCAATGGAATAGAACTGCGGATCCAGATATTAAACCACAGACCTATGGCCACCTAATCTTTGACAATGAGCCAAAAAATAGAATGGAAGAAAGATAGCCTCTTCAACAAGTTGTGTTGGCAGAACTGGTTAAGCACCAGCAGAAAACTGAAGTTGGATCCTTCTTTGTCACCTTGCACTAGAATTAACTCCAAATGGATCAAAGACCTGGAGGTAAAACTGACACACTGAAAAGTTTACAGGAAGCAATAGGAGATACACTATGCCTCCTTGGCAGAGGTCGAAACTTTCTTAATAAGGACCAAGAATCACAACAAATCAGAGAAAGGCTGGATAAGTGGGACTGCATTAAACTGCAGAGCTTTTGTATGGCAACGAATATAGCTAGTAAACTAATCAGGAAGCCTACAGAGTGGGAGAAGATCTTCACCAACCAAACAATGGACAAAGGCCTCATATATAAAATATATCAACAACTCACAAAATTGAATCACTCCAAAACTAACCTCCAAAGTAACACCCATCCCATTAAAAATGGGCCAAAGACTTAAAGAGAGTCTTCTCTGAAGAAGAAACAAAAATGGCCTATAGACACATGAAGAAATGCTCAACATCTCTGGTCATAAAAGAATTGCATATCAAAAGAACTCTAAGATTCCACCTCACTCCAGTTAGAATGGCCAGGATCAGGAAAACGAATGAAAACAGATGCTGGAGGGGATGTGGCCAGGAGGGATCACTACTACTCTGTTGGTGGGAGTGCAAACTCGTTCAACCACTATGAAAAGCAGTGTGGCAGTGCCTCAAAAGCCTAAATATAGAACTCCCCTATGACCCAGCAATACCACTACTTGGCGTTTACCCAAAAATCCAGAATCAAGGGCGTACTGAACCCACTAGCACAACAATGTTCATTGCAGCGCTATTCACCATAGCAAAGATATGGAACCAACCCAGATGTCCCTCAGTTGATGACTGGATCAAGAAGTTGTGGTATTTGTACACAATGGAATTCTATGCTGCTGTCAGAAAGAATGACATCGCCCCATTTGTTAGGATATGGAAAGACTTAGAAAAAATCATATTAAGTGAAGTAAGCCAGACTCAAAGGAACTTAGGCTCAGTGGTTTCCCTCATTCGTCATAATCAGTAGAAACCTTGGATTCTACTAGCAGAGATTTGCAATAGAGCAAAAGGCCATATATAAGGCCATATAATGTGAAGCTAATTGAAAGGACCTCCAGGATATTGAAACAAAAGCCATATAATGAATGATTGTTGTCCTTAATGTACTATGTTGTCTCTCATCTCCTTTGCTGTCCCTTGGTTATCCCATATTGTTATAGTATCTCATTTTGTTATCTGATATATTGAATTTATTTGTATTTGGATATTTGAAATTTGATAGGGAAGGGGGGAAAACCAAGACGGGTGGGGGTGTCGGGTTGGAGGGAAATGGGTACCAAGACATTTGAAAGAGTATCAATGTATGTGAATTAATGCACCTTCTACCTGGCAAATATCATGTAACCCTTTTACTAATTACAGTACAAAAAAGAAAAAAAAGAAAGTTGTAGTGTGTGGGAGGATGATGGGGTCAAATACCTTTCTTCTTAGAAATTTACCTCATCTGGTTGCCCTGGATTTTCCTGGCCTTCTTCTTAGAGAAAGGCCTGTTATACTGGATTTTTGGCTTGGCAAAGATCTACCATGTACATCTTCGAGTAAGACATCCACAACTTCCATGCCTGAGACTCGAGTTTCCTGACCTTTGGCAACAGCACAGCAATATCGTTCTTCCTCCTGAGCCACAGGCCAAGTGAGCTGGCTTGAGCTGGTTGTTAGTTACAGTGGCTTGGTTACCAGGAGTCCATATTCTGTTCCATTGTGAGGGAGGCAGGGTCACTTTTCAGGGCCCAATGACCAAAGACCCTTGCTCACAGAAGACCTCACCAAAGACATACTGGAGGCTGAATCTCTCCTCCAATCTCACAATATACATGTGGATGTAGTAAACAGCATACCTTATTTGTCCATTCCCAATGTCTTCCACTAGGCCCAACTACCAGTCTGGTCTCAGGCTCAAGGAGCCTTTCTTAGGTAAGATCCAAACTTAAGGGTCAATATTGCCCTCATCCTTTACAAAACATTTGCTTCACAGTGCCTTCTCTGCCTGCATTTTGCCCCCTGTCGATTTTTTTTTGCTAGTCTTGGGGCTTGACCTCAGAGTTTGAACATTGTTCTTGGGCTTTCTTTAAGCTTTAGCTGTCCCACCGAGCCACAGCACCACTTGCAGCGTTTTCTATGTATGTGGTAATGAGGAGTTAAACCTGAGTCTAGTTGCCTGGTACCCAAGGACTCTACCACTAGGTCAAACACACAGGGCATCTTGCACATATTTTTGACGTCAATCTACTAGGATATTATTAGGTTTGTGTATCCTAATCAATTTTTTCCTGATGATTAGCTTTGCTGTCATGTGTAAAAATGCAAGAGGGAAAAACACAGAAGAATTAGTGAAATTTAAAAAAAAGCATTACACACATAGATAAGTGTTCATTCTTTGTAGGAGAAAGGATATTTTGATATGACGATGATGACTTTATAATTACTATGTCAGGGTTGAGAGTGTGGCATAGTGGTAGAGTGCTTGCCTAGCATCCATGAAGATCTGGGATTGATTGCTCAGTATCACATAGATAGAAAATCTAGATGTGGCACTGTGGCTCAAGTGGCAGAGGGCTAGACTTGAGAAAACACAAGGACAGTGCTCAGGCCCTGAATTCATGCGCCAAGACTGGCAGAAAGATAAAAGAAAATAAAAATGCTTTTTACGAGCTAATTCACTCACAGCATTGGCTTCTGAAATCTTCGCTTCTGCATCTTGTGAAATACCCCTTTCCCTCAACGTAGACAAGAAAAACAGATCCATCCCATGGTCCACTGTGAGGCCACTGGTTGGGCTAAGAACTAGTCGTGCAGCAACACATAAGTTTTATTCTAATACTTTCCAAACTTAGTACTCAAATATGCTACCTACTTACCAACTTAGGTGAGTTATCCTTATGCTATACATGTTCTTCAGGACTACAATATTCTTCCACTGCTACGTTAATCCTCTTGTACCTCCCCTTACCTCTCTCATTTTTTTTTCTATCTCTGGACCTCTGCTCGTCTTTCAACCCTTATACTGCACGGATCTACACTTGATGGCTGTTGAGCAATATTGTATATGTAGGTGGTTAATTATTCTCTAGGCTCAGAGGGACTTAAAGGCAATAGAGATTGGATTGAGAGGCTTATTGTTTTGGGTATAAATCGTTTATCAGTGGTTGTATTAGACTGGTCTGTAAGTGCACAAAAAGAAATAGTGATAACACCAATCAAAACTTGTGAGCATCTAGTGTCTGCCAGCTACAGAGGTCTAGGTTGGTTATATCTGAAAAACTATAATCGTATTTACTAGTAATCTTGCTCACATTTTCAAATGGGCAGAACAAGAAACTCAAGAAAAATGTCAAATCAAGAAACAACATCCCCCACCCAATGTAAACAGACAATGGAACAGTCACTCGCAAACCTAGAGGAGAGTCTTCCAAGTGCTACACAAATGCAATTGATAAACATCATTAATGGAAAATGTGAAAATATAAAGAAAGAGAAAATGGAGGAAGTCATAGCTGAACAAGAGGGAATCATAAACAAGGTGATAAGTGAAAAAGAAGAAGCCATAAAGGAGGCCATAATAAAGGATTTTCGAAGAAAGATGGATGAATTCATAGAATCCACAAATAAAAACGTGACCAAACTCCAGCAAATGTCCAAAGAAAATAAAGCTACTGAGCTAACCACTCAAAAGAAAATCAAGGAGATAAAGAAATCCATACATGATCTAAAACAAGAGATGCAAGGCATCAAAAATGAGCAATTAGAAGCAAGGGAGATGAAAAATAAAGTAGATAGTTTGATAGCAGGTTAGACAATGCAGAGGAGAGAATTTCTGGGGCTGAAGATAATTTAGTTATTATAGAGAAAGAACAGAAAATGAGTCATACAAATCTAGGAAATATGAGAGAGCGCTTCAGGAGGTCCAAGATGCAAGTAGGAAGCCTAATTTAAGGCTAGGTGGTATTGAGGAGGGCGTGAAGAAAGAGGTCAATGGTATTGGAAATATACTTCAGGGAATCAACTCAGAGAATTTCCCAAATATCCAGAAGGGCAGGCCCATCCAGATACGAGAAGCTTTCAGAACCCCAAACAGACTTGACCAGAAAAGAACATCCCACCGCCACATTGTGATCCGAACTGGATGAATAGAAACGAAAGGAAAGATTCTAAAGGCAGCCAGGTAAAAGGGATCAGTAACCTGTAAAGGCAAACCTATCAGAATAACCCCAGATTTCTCAGCAGAGACCATGCAAGCACGAAGTGACTGGAAGCATATATGTCATGCCCTTAAATCCAATAACTACCAACCAAGAATATTGTAGCCAGCTAAGCTCTCATTCATAACTGAAGGAAGAATAAAAACATTCCATTCCAGGGAAAAGCTGCAACAATATGTCGAAACAAAACCAACACTACAGAGAATTCTCAAAGATCCTCTATACATAGAAAACCAAAATAAATGCAATATAGGGAAAGAAATGGCACCTAAACAGCATACCATCTAAGGACCACAAGAACTGTCAAGACACAGGCCCTACTAAAAGCTTTTAAAAATGGAAGGAACTAATAAATATCTCTCAATCCTAACTCTCAATATCAATGGACTTAACTCTCCAATTAAACGGCATAGGCTGTCTATTTGGATCAAAGAGCAAGAGCCATCGTTCTGCTGTCTTCAAGAGACACATCTTACCCAAAAACAATCATCTTTTGAAAGTGAGAGGTTGGAATAAACTCTATCAAGCTAACTGCCCCCATAAACAGGCTGGAGTTGCCATCCTCATATCAGATACAATAAACTTCAAACTAAAATTAGTAAGAAAAGACAAAGAAGGTTACTATATACTACTAAAGGGATCTTTCCTCCAGGAAGACATAACGATCCTAAATATTTACACACCCTTTTGAAGATTCTCAAAAGATTGAAGACTCTGTCAGTGTAAGTTAGATTCCGGCATTGATATTAAATAATGCAATGAGTAGGGATTTATATTTGAAATATCACTGTTGACAAAATCTAACACACATTTGCTTAGTATTTGCTTTTGATTTCCCAAGAAGTTCAGTACAAGCTAACATGTGTGGCATATATCGACTGGGAGAAATGATTCAGAATATGTGACTCATTTGAACAGGAGTCAGTGAAAAGATACAGAAGCTGGATACCCATATTGTGATAATTTGTATCTTTTGCATAGTTTTGTGTTTGTTATTAATTCCATTTGTAGTGTACATTTCTAGGTAAAAACTTTTAAAATGTTTCCAAACCATTTGTTATTTCAACAGCAAAAAAAGACATTTATATGCCTGATAAAATTCACAGAATCCAAATTTTTCCATATTATTTTTTGTTTTTTGTTTTTTTTTTTTGGTGGGTCATAGATCTTGAACTCAGCCTGGGCACTATCCCTGAGCTCTTCAGCTCCAGGCTACCACCTTACCCTGGAGCCAAGCCCCACTTCCCATTTTCTAAAGGTAAATTGGAGATAAGAGTCTCAGGTCTTTTTCTGCCAGGATGGCTTTAAACCTTGATCCTCAGATCTCAGCCTCCTGAGTAGCTAGGATTATAGAAGTGAGCCACCACCCCATCATGCTCAGCTTTCTGTTTTTTTTTTAAACAACCCCTTTGGCTGGAACTCGGTCTGAGCACTGTCCTTCAGCTTTTCTCAAGCCTAGTGATCTTCTACTTGAGCCACAGCACTACTTCTGGTTTTTTCTGTGTATGTGGTACTGTGGAATTGAACCTTCGTCTTCATACAAGCACTCTACAACTATGACAAACTCCCAGCCCCTCCACATTACTTTTTATGATAGATCTTTCCATGCATCTAGGATGGCTAGAAATCCTTCTTGAGTTTCCCAAGATCAGGGAGCATAGGTGTGTCCCATCCTGTGTGGCTACATAACCATTGTTTAGGGTACAGTTCTCTCTTCATTCTACCCATCTAGAGCAATTTTCATCTTCCATGTATAATCATTAAACATTCAGCTCCTGTTCCTCTCTACTCCATTCTCTGGAACCATCGTGCTTTTTGGCTCTAAGGGTTTGTTAATCCTTGGAAGCTCTGGAAGGGAAAACATACCCTAGCTCTTCCTTTTTGCCTGCTGTATTTTTAGTTTACTGTAATCAAGATTCATCTGTAAAATATAGTAAAATGTTCTTCCTTTTCAATGCATTCTTTTGCATATTTCTATCTTTTGATTATTATTAATAGTTGTGAATGGATTCTCCACATATTTGTTCTAGTCTCTGCTTTCTATTCCGTTAGGTACAAATCTAGAAATAGAAGTGTTGGACCATGTTTCTATGTAATTCTATATTTAGTACTTTTTAGCACTCTCCACGCAATTTTTGATTGTTTTATATTCCTTGCAGAACTATTCCAAAGTTCTACTTCTTCTCACTACCTTCCCAGTAATAGTTAGACTTTGAAAGTTGTCTTTTTGTATATGTGTGTGTGTGTGTGATTGTGTGTGTGTATGTGGATCTTTTTGTTTAAAACTATATTTATATTAACATATTTAAAGTAATGATTTCATTGTAATTTTAATTTTTCTCATGACTGTTAATATTGAACTTCTTTCTACTTTTTGAACTACTATTTCTATATATTCTTTTTAGAAAATCCTCTCCAATCTCCAATTTTTTTCCCTTTTTTTCTGGGGTAGTGGGGAAAGTCATGGGGCTTGGACCTTGGGCCGTGAGCAGTTAGTTTAAGGCTATTGTCCTACCCTGAGTATTGCCCCTCAGTTCTTCTGCTCACAGCTCCCTACCCCTCTTCCCATTATATACAGAACAAAGGTCATCCTCAGTCTTTTCGAAAAAGTAAAACATAGAGTAAATTTGAAGTATAAAACAGGAAGAAATAAATTTCTTGCCAGGTGCAGTGACTTCTACCTGTAATCCTAGCTACTGAGATATCAGGCTGATATCTAAAGATTTGGTTCAAAGCCAGCCTGGGCATTAGAAAGTCTATGAGACTCTCATCTACAGTTAACCACTAGAATATGGGAAATGGCACTGTGGCTTCATAGGTAGGGTGATAGCCTTGAGTTGAAGAGCTCAGGAACAGTGCCCAGGCCCAGAGTTCAAGCCTTACAAATCCCCCAGCCAAAAAAAAGAAAAAAAGTTTCTTCCCCAAGTGACTATTATGCCAGACATAGAACATTAACATTCTGGGTGTACTTCACAGTATTATTACTTGATACCCTGAGATTTTGCAATATTCTCACAGTACCAGCATATGTCATCATATAACGTAGTTCCTTTTCAATGGAATAATTCCATTTATAACCTAAATCTACTCCCCCGACTTATTTTTCTCGATACCACAATTGCTCTACCATTATATGCCACAAGCCATTAAACATTTTATGGTGGGTAATTGGAAAGGAGTCTCATGGAATTTTGTGTCAGGCTGGCTTTGAACCATGGTCCTCAGATCTCAGTCTCCTGAGTAGCTAGGATGACAGGCGTGAGCCACCAACACCTGGCTTGCCTTTTTATTTTTTTGTGGGTCTTGGGACTTGAACTCTGGGCCTAGGCACCATCCCTAAGCTTTTCAGGTCAATATTTCATGTAAGTCTAAACATTTAAGTAAAGGAATAAAAGTCCAACAAAAAAAGAATAAAATTCCAGACATGGTGTGTTTATAACTCGGTGTTAATTACTTGATGAAAATGTGCCATTCCAGAAGCTGGTGTCATTTGATGATGTAGCTGTGGATTTCAGCTGGGAGGAGTGTCAGCATCTGGACAATGCTCAGAGGACCCTGTACAGAGATGTAATGCTGGAGACCTACAGCAACCTGGTGTCCTTAGGTGAGCAAAAGTCAAATTCACTTGCAAGGCCAAGTGCCTTGTTATTTTGCAGATACGTGAATGTTTATCAAACTTTCAATACTATTTAAATGAAAGATTCCAGGCCCTGAGAAGTATCATTACTTTCTAAAGAAAACCTAAGGTAATTTTGTACTCATTCTTCAGGATACCTTCAGGATCCTTTGACAACAGTTCTAAATTATGTTTCCCCTAATGGAGACGACATTCCAAACTTACACAGTAATTGTAAGTGGATAAACAATCCAGAATAGAATATATATCATTATTGGAAATAGGATCTACAAATCACTAAACAGTGAGTTTATAATGGAAACCTGGCACTAGGTGCAATGTTTCATGCCTGTAAACTTAAAATATTCAGGGGGAAGAAATCTAAGAATTCTAATTTGAAGCCAGCAATGGCATAAAAATTGCCATGAAACTCTATAACTCCAAGTAACCCCTCAAAAATGTTAGTGGAGTGTCAAGAGTGAGTTTGTGGTTGAGTGCTTGCCTAGAATGCATGAAGACCTATGCATGTAAGTTGAGCTGGGACTCAAACTGGTATTTTTCCAGCCTTGAGCAAGACAGCTAAGTTTATGCCATACAAAATGAATCCAGAGCTGGGTAAAAGTCAACCATGGAGCCAGTGAGAAATGAGAAAAAACATTTAATAGATAACTTGTGAGTAGGATGGCTGCGAACTTAAAGCAATGATGACACAGCATAAGCAATAATTCTCTACTGTTTCTAATTTACAGGGCCCTGTGTTCCCAAACCTGTATTAATTGACAAGCTAGAGCACTGTGCAGAACTCTGGATAGGAAATTCCTCTGACAAGAATATCACAGGTGAGTGAATGCATCTTCATATTGATGTTGGAGCCTGAGCCCCATTGGTAAGTTCATGTTGTGATGTACTGAGCAATAATATTCTTAGTTATCCTAAATCCTGTGTGGAACCTATGGAATTCTTTGTGAATGAATCAAGAATCATTTTCTTTTCCCAATCCTATGCTTGGTCTCAGGGCCTGAGCATGGTCCTTGGGTTTTCTCAAGGCTAGCTCTCTACTTCTTGAGTCATAGCACCACTTCTGGCTTTTTCTTTGTATGTAGTACCAAGGAACTGAACCAGGTCTTTGTGCATGCTAGCCCAAACCCCCGGCACCAAGAATCATAGGGTGATATAATGAATTCTATGTGGCAGTAGAGTTAAAGTTAAATTTCTCTGTAGAAATCACTGTGAAACAAAATAAAATGAGAAAGCCATGAGCCCGTGGCTCATGCCTGTAATCCTAGCTACTTAGGACGCTGAGATCTGAGGATCAAGGTTCAAAGACTGACCTATCACAAAAACACCTTAGACTCTTCTCTCCAATGAACCAATAGAAAATGAGAAGTGGGGTTGAGGCTAAAGACATAGGGCAGTAGCCTTGAGCTGAAGAGCTCAGGAAGAACAGCCAGGTCTAGAATTCAAGTCCCATGACTGCAAAACAAGAAAGAAAGAAAGAAAGAAAGAAAGAAAGAAAGAAAGAAAGAAAGAAAGAAAGAAAGAAAAAAGAAAGAAAGAAAGAAAGAAAGGAAGGTAGAAGAAAGAGGGAAGATAGAGGGAAGGACGGAAAGGAGGACACAAAGAAAGAAAGAAAGAAAGAAAGAAAGAAAGAAAGAAAGAAAGAAAGAAAGAAAGAAAAGTATTTAATTTCTTTAAAACTAAGACTATAAATGATTGAGCAAACAAGGAATAAGTCAGGGCATTATTCTCTGATAAGGATAATATCTTTTTGCTGGTAGGAAGAGACTGGTATTCAGAACCTGACCTTTCCACCAGAAATTGAGCCTAGTGGTAGAGTGCTTGCCTAGCATGCACAAAGACACAGGTTTGATTCCTTATTACCACATACATAGAAAAAGCCAGAAGTAATGACTTCATTGGTAGGGTTCTAGTCTTGAGAAAACCCAAGGACAGTGGTTAGGTCCTAAGTTCAAACCCAGGAATGGAAGGAAAAAAACCACAACAAAGTTTCAATTAACATAAGAAAATTAACTAGACAATGAGCTTGAGATTCTCTGGTCTTCCATGGTTCTGAGGGACAGGAGTGTTAAAAAAGGAATTTTTATAAGACTTCAAATGGAAAGAAACAAATTTCAAAATTCCCACAAATACCTAAATTGAGACTTTAGTGAGAAGTTGTAACTGAAGGGATATAGGTGTAAGTCCTTACGCTCAAGAATCGTTCTTGCTTGGATCAAAGGCAAACAGACATATAAACCAAACTTGTGGCCGCTGAATCGTGAAAAAATTCGTGTTCCTCACTTAATGGTTAATAAGCACACAGCATTCATCAAATAACACACACAGGAGAGAAATCTTATAAGTGTAATGAATGTGGAAAGTCTTTCCAAGGGAAGGGAAAACTTCGTGTTCATCAGAGAATACACACAGGAGTGAAACCTTATGAATGTAACCAATGTGTAAAGTCTTTCAGACAGAAATCTTCCCTCAAATTGCATCAAAGAACACACACAGGAGAGAAACTTTATGTGTGCAACAAATGTGGAAAGACCTTCAAGTGGAAGTCATATCTTGATGGGCATAATAGAACAAACACAGGAGAGAAAACTTATGCATGTAGTGAATGCGGAAACTCTTTCAAATGGATGGTAAAACTCCATGTTCATCAGAGATTATACTCAGGAGAAACACCTTATGAGTGTAACATATGTGGAAAGTCCTTCACACAGAAGCCAAACCTCAACATGCATAAGACAATTCAAACAGGAGAAAAAACTTATGAATGTAACCGATGTGGAATGTCTTTCAAATGGAAGTCTTCCCTCAAATTGCATCAGAGAACACACACAGGAGAGAAACTGTACGAGTGCATCAAATGTGGTAAGACCTTCAGATGGAAGTCACATTACAGGAGGCATAACAGAATTCACACATATTAGAAACCTTAGGAATATAACCAAAGTTGAAAGTCTTTCGTGCAGTATTCACCCTTCAGGAAGCGTAAGAGAGTTCACACATATGAGAAGCCTTAGCAATGTAATAAATAGGAAAGACTTTTTAGTCTGTGGAAGAAAACTCAGCTTGTGTCACAGAACCAACACAAGATCAAACCCTTAATGAATGTAGCAAATGTTCAGTCTTTTCTCCAGAAGGCACAAGTCAAGATTTATCACTAAACACCCACAGGATAGAATCCGATGAATAAAATGAAAGGGAAATTTTTTTGAAGAACTCATAGTTGAGTTTGCATGATACCACACAGACACAAGATAAAAATCATATGAATATAAGAATATGAAAAATCCATCATGAACGCATGACTAAGTATAAAATGCACATAGGAGAGAAAAACCTTATGAATATTACAAATGTGGAAAATGTTTGACCTGGAAGGCATACTTCTGTGTTCATCACAAACCTGATTCCCATAGAAGAAAAGAAAACTAATGAATAGAACAAATGTGCAATGACTTTTAATCAGAAGTCAGTCTTCATTACATTTCAGAACATACACAATAGAGAAATTCTGAGTAATGAAAAACATTTAGCTATATATAGAATCTCTGTATATGGGAGCATTAGGGTAAGTCTTCTAAACAAAGTCAAACTTCAGCAAGCATTAAGAGCACTCACAGAAGAAATAATAGCATGTAGGAAAACCTCTGTCAGAAACCTCTACAAGCTGACTGTGTGGCTTAGTGGTAGAGTGCTAACCTATCAAGGATAAAGGCCTGGGTTAGATTCCTTAATACTACGTGAAAAGAGCAAGCCAGAAGCAGCACTGTGGTTCAAATGGTAGAGTGCTAACCTTGAGCAAAAGTAGCTCAGGCCCTGATTTCAAGCCTAAGGATTGGAGAGAGAGAGAGAGAGAGAGACAGAGAGAGAGAGAGAGAGAGAGAGAGAGAGAGAGAGAGAGAGAGAGAGAGAGAGAGAGAGAGAGAGAGAGAAAGAGACAAAGAAAGAGAGAGAGAGAGTCTTAGTATTTCCTTACAAATTCGTCTATGTCATTCTTTCTGACAGAAGCACAGAATTCCATTGTGTAAAAATACCATATTTGATCTACTCATCGACTGACGGGCATCTGGGTTGGTTCCATACCTTTGCTATAGTAAATAGTGCTGTGAAAAATGTTATTGTTCTAGTGAATTTAGTATGTCCTATCTGGACGATTGGCAAGTAGTGAAATTGCTGGATCACAGGGGAGCTCTATGTTTAGTCTTTTTGGGATACTGCCATAGTGCTTTCCATAGTGGTTGAACGAGTTTACTATCCCACCAGCAGTGTGGTAGTGATCCCTCCTGGCCACATCCCCTCCAGCATATGTTATTAGATTTCTGGATCTTGGCCATTCTAACTGGAGTGAGGAGGAAAAGGGAAAGAGGAACTGAAACTTTCTCTCCTTACAGATGACATGATTCTGTATTTAAAGAACCCTATAGACTCTACTCCGAAGCTGCTTGAGCTGATATAAAACTTTGGTAAGGTAGCAGGGTATAAAATTAACCCTCAATGTCAACTGCCTTCGTATATGCCAACAAATGAGAGGAATGAGGCAAGAATCAGGATAGCAACTCATTTTGCTATCAAAGAAAATAAAATACCTAGGAATTAACTTAGAATGTAAAGCACCTTTTTGACGGAACTATAAACCCTGGAGAAGGAAATTAACGCAGAACTGAGGAAATGCAAAAACCTATGCTCCTGCTTTGGAAGAAGTAATATTGTAAAAATGGCAATCTTGATAAGGACTATCTACAAATTCAGTGCAATATTCATCAATATCCCAATGTCATTCTTTAAAGAAACAGAAGAGGAAATCCAAAATTTCACTTGGAATAATAAAAGACCCCTTATAGTCTGTCTTCTTGCATGATACATAATGTTTAATCTCACCTTCTCCACCAAAATCTCACCTTTCTCATTGAGACATAGGTGGCCCTGTTTACTAGCAGCAAAAGCTCAAACGCGCAGTTTCAGGTGTCACCACTGCCTCTGTTACTGGGTAGATCCAACTCTGTCATTGATTCTGAGGTCTGCTTTGGGAGTCTTGGTCACAAGTTGTTCTGTGGCATCTGTGCTAGCCTGTGCCTATTTGCTTCCTTTTCCTCCAGCAGCCTACAACAGGGAATGAAGTTCAGGCGCTGATGCTCTCCTTCATATGCAGGGCAGGATGAGCCCAACCCTCCCTCATCTTCCTCTTCCAATTTTTGGGAAAAAATGTGCTGGCAGAAGTCCTCAGGTGTGGGGCATGACTGATCCACACTTTTAATCCAGGCTGGTCCGGAGGCTGAGATCTGAGTATGGAAGTTCCAAGTCACCTAGAAGATCAAAGTCTGATAGATTCTTACTAACAAAAATAAAAACAGCTGGGAATGGAATTTGGGCTCAAGTGGTAAAAGGCTATTCTTGACTACAAATGCTTAGTGCCCAGGCCCTGAGTTCAGGCTCCAGCACTGCCAACAACCTCACTTTAGTGAGATTTTAGTTTTATCCATGTAGGCACATCTCACTGGAATCTTTGCTGGTAGAGATAGTCTTCATAATTTTGTCTCAAGGTAAAGGTCCTCCTGGGGTAGTACACAAAAGGTGTCATGGAGAGAGGAGCCCCACTTGCTCCAGGTTTGAAGATTGCATAGGTCAAGCCAGCATGGAGTTGGCACATCAGTCTTTTTCCTAGCACCACCTTCAAGTGAATGTCAAATGACATTGATTGTTGTGGGATTGTGTGATTGAAGTGCCCCATTAAGGGCCGTGTTAGCACATCCCAACTTGGATACCAGGAATGCTGAAATCTCAAAGCTAAGATTTCTGTTGGCTACAGAAATGCTGGTGTGCCTGTTATTCACTAAAAGTTCAGGTGCAAAGATTCTGAAGCTTGATGCCATGTGTTTATTCCATTTAGTAAAATTATTTTAATGCACTGTATAAGTTAAAACATTTGATAAGAGTCAGGGGTAGTGAAAACATTGTTCTTGAATTCAGGTGTCTGGCAGGGTAATGGGGGAGTGTTGGTGGCTGGGACTATGAAGCTGGAGCTGCTATCAAACCATGGATCATGTTACTCTTTGTCTGGGAGAAATGACTCCAAAGATGAAATTTGAATGGTGAGGAAAAGATGATGATGTACTCAGGAAATTTCTCCTAAACAAATGCGCATGTGGAATTGGGATGGGGGCTGGGCATATCTGAGGCAGAGCTTAAGGGGGCTTCTCATGGCGTTGAGAACGTTCCTTGCGACTTCAGGCATGCAGCAGGGTGTTTTAGATGGCCATTGTGAGATGGATGGAATAAGACTGGAGACAAGATGAATGCTGGGATCCTGCAATGCTCTTGCATGAGTGGCTGGTGGCTCACCTGAAAGAACTAATTATGTCTAAAAAAGAAATCAGGAATTTGTTTTGATTAGATAATACCTGTAATACGAGGCATATGCAGAATCCTGATCTCAGTATTGTGGTTTAAAAGCAAACCAGCAAAGGGAAAAATGCATGAGACTCTTACTCCCAGTTTAGAGCAAGAACAAAGATTGAAGTAGAGCTGTGGCTCAAGAGCTAGAGTGCTACCTTGAGCAAAGAAAGCTAAGAAAAAGGTCCAGGTCTTGAGTTCAAGGCCAGGAATGAAAGAAGGAAGGTAAAAAAGGGAAGTATCTGAGGAAGGGAAATATATAAATGAAAGAGAGAAGGAACTAGAAATTTAAAACTAGAGAATATTTAAAAGTCATCAGTCCTTCTAAGAAAAGTGTTGGAGTATGGGTTCTACATGTGGTGAACTGGAAGCCCAGCAGTGACTTGTTAACCAAAGAGTCACCATGATGAGCAAAGGATAGAAATCTGCATGAGCCTCTTAGCGGATGGAGTCACAGAAGAGAACCTAGCTCCCATCCCATAGTTAGAAGTATATAGAGATGGGGAAGTTGGCATCACCTTGATGTCACTGTGTCCATGGACACTGGAAGCCATGGCTCTGTGAAAGCACAATGTTCTGGTTACGGAGCTGAGAGGCTGAGGAGAGCCAAGTCCTGGCCATTAAGAAATCAGGGTGGCAGCAGAGCAACTCTGCTGCAGTGTGTGCCTGCTTGGCTGTTCTTATTCTGTGGTGGATCAGGCCGGAGTGGGTGATAGTAACTGTTTTGTGGTCACAAGCCCTTCACCAAGAGCTTCCTCTGGGTTCCTCATAAGCTACAGGGTGGCTGGTGGTGGGATGTGTGTGGGGTGGAAGTGACAGAGGGATGGACGCATGGCAAGGTGGGTGAAGAGATGAGAGGAATGATGAGAGCCCAGTTCATTGGTTTCCAAGGTTAATGGGTGGGAGGTAGAGAGGCATGATGGAGGAAAGATGGAGACAGGGGAAGGTGGTGACAGAGTGAGGCCATCTGTAGTGCCAGCCTGGCCATCATCTGAAGCCCATAGGCAGCTTCCTTATCCCTCACTTTGTCCTGCTCCTTGTGGAGGGAATGTCACGTGTACCCAGAGCTAGGGGTGGGGCAATGTTAGTAGCACCTGGAGAACCATTGGCCTCTACCTGGGTGAGGGGTGGTTATGGCTCCCATGCTGGGTGGCCTGATAGCTATGGAACAGATCTCTCCTTAGCTACCACAGTCAGTGGCTGCTCTCCATCTAGGGTTAGGGCACCTGCTCAGCCATCAGGACACCCCATGCCAGGACAGAGGCCTACAATTCAGATGGCAGCACAGGGGTGAAGATGATCTCACCGTAGCCCTAGTTACATGGCTGACCCTGCATGCAGGTCAGGATGAGCTGGGGGAAGATGAGTTACATGGCTGTCCCTGCATGCAGGTCAGGATGAGCTGGGGGAAGATGTTCTCTGTGTTTTTCCACAGCCTATCCCGGCCTCTTCTTGTGTCTGATTAGACCCAGAGAGTACCAGGTTCCCTCTCATAGTCCTGGTTCTTTTTCTTTTACAGTAATGAGGCTTGAACTCAGGTCCTGGGTACTGTCCCTGAGCTCTTTTGCACAAGGTTGATGCTCTACCATTTGAACTATAGTGCCATTTCCAGCTTTTCCTTTTCATGTGGATCTCTGATATCTCCAGTTCTGTGCCTGCAGGGAGGCACTCACCCCACAGACAGAGCCACCTCTGCCGTGACTGTGACTGCCCACAACCCTCACACCCACTCCTTGCACACCCCTCGACTCCAGTTTTAGGTCCTCTTGGACTGGGTGTCCAGCCTACCCCTTCCTACACTCACAAAGGGTCTACAATTGTCTTCCCAGGGTCCTTTCTCCTGCCAGCCAGAGTACAGACTGTGCACATCTTGACGATCACAGAGCTCAAAGCCAAAGGCTGAGATGCAGAAGGGGGTGACCCAGTAGCTGCACAGGGCCCATGGATCATCCTGTGCATCCCCCAGCCTGTGACTTCCCCCACCCCCTTGGCAGGGAAGCTCCATGCCCACATCCTGATCCCTGGTCCTCTCCAATTCCATTCTCCCTTGGATTTTGCAGACTGTCTACCATCAGGATCTAAAATTCTATTCATCACTTTATGTCCTTATCACTGATTTGCTACTTTGGCAGGATCTCCCCGTGCCTGGAGAGTGGGCATGTCATGTACTCTCTGTGGAGAAGTTGCCCCAGGAGAAGAAATATGCACTTCATGTGAGTGTTGGACAGGGCAGGAGCGCTCCCTAGGAGGGGAATGCTAGGGGCCCCAGGGGACAGTGGGAGTTAGGGCACAGTTGGTTCCTTCTGCAGGGTTGACACCGCTTCACAAACCCAACAGAATGAGGTTCACATTACAGATGTCAGAGACAGTGCAGATTGCCAATGGGCGCAGGGGTCAATGTCACCCCCAGATGCTGGCTGCATGCTGGGATTCACGCAGAGATGTTTTCAAGATCAGATAATGAGGATGTAGCAGGGTGTAACCATTCTTTTCAGATGGCTCTCTACCCCTCTTGAGCTTCATCTCTATCTTTGGCTTTTTCTTGGTAGTTAACTGGAAATGAGAGTTTCATGGACTTTCCTTTCTGGACTGGCTTCAAACAGAAGCTATGCACAGTTTTCAAACCATACCCTATTGAAGAAGGGAAGCTTGATCTGGTGCTTAACTGGGTTGCACTTTGGCTCCGTTTGCTATGCCTCACGGGAGGGGGCTCATCATTTGTAGACTAAGATCTCATGACCTTCAAAGCCAAATGCTACCTGAAAGTTCAGGGTCCCAGCCTATGTGTTGGGCCTGGGTGAATACATTCTCTGTTATGCTGGGTCATCAACCCATGTTTTAAGCTGGAAGTAGGCAGTGCCACATTTGATAAGAACATCTGCCAGAGATTGTCACCTCATGAAAGCAGATTCTAAATTTGTATTCCATGAAACAGTTACTTCCACTTAATCTCCAGAAAACCAGAAGTGACACTGTGGCTCAAGGTGTTTAAGGTTGTAGCCTTGACCTGAAGAGCCCAGGGACACTGCCCAGGTGCACAATTAAAGTCTTACAACCAAAAGAGAGAGAGAGAGAGAGAGAGAGAGAGAGAGAGAGAGAGAGAGAGAGAGAGAGAGAGACTGAGAGACAGAGACACAGAGAGACAGAGACACAGAGAGAGAGACAGAGAGAGAGAGACCGACAGACAGGCAGACAGACAGAGACAGACAGAGACAGAGAGACAGAGACAGAGACATCAAACAGTCAGGCACTGCTGGCTGAAGCGTGTAATTCTAGCTACTATGGAGGCTGAGATTGGAGGATCTTGGTTCAAAGCCCAAAGCCAGCCTGGACACATATGTTTGTGAGACTTACATCACCAATTAACTACCAGAAACCAAAAATGGAGCTGTAGAGGAAGAGCACTAGCCTTGAGCTGAAGAGCTCAGGGACAGTGTCCAGGCCCAAAGTCCAAGCACCATGATGAATCAATAATAAAAAAAGAAGATAGCTAATAGTAATGATGAATAATTTTGGGCTGTGAGTTTGGCCTAGTGGTAGAGTGCTTGCCCAGCATGCACGAAGACCTGGGTTCAATTCCTCAATACCACATACATAAAAAAATGCTGGAAGTGGTGCTGAGGCTGAAGTGGTAGAGCCCTAGCCTTGAGAAAATATAAGGACAGTGCTCAGTCCCTGAGTTCAAGCCCAGGACTGGCCAAATCAAAAGTAGTAGAGCACTGGCATTGAACTGAAGATCTGAGGAACAGCCCAGGCACAGAGTTCAAGCACCGCAAACAACAACAACAAAATCTATGAAATGGCAGTGGTGGTTTTAAGCTAAGCAAAAATAGAGTAGAAACTGGTAAAATACATATTTGTGTGTAAGCAAAATAGCCAGACTTATGCATTACAACAGGATAGCAACTTGAAAAAAAATTTTGTTCTCCATCTCAATAGGTCCTGTCTCTTAATTTATTCAAGTAAGTAAAATGCTGGGTTTTATAATCATTGCTCTGAATATTAGAAAATCATAATATGTCTCATTAACCAACAAAGACCAGGAACTGGGGCTTCGTTCAAATGGCCGAGTATCAGGCAAGAGAAGAAAAAATTGAAGTAAGAACTTGAAGTTCTTGATTCAGAGCCTGCATAGTAACAGAGCAGCAGCCTGGTGATGGTACCTCACACCTATAATCTTAGCTACTCAGGAGGCTAAGATCTGAGAATCAAAGTTTAAAGCCAGCCAAAGTACCCAGTTAACTGCCAGAAAAACCAGAAGTGGCACTGTGGCTCACAGATTAAAGCACTAGCCTTGAGCTGAAGAGCTCAGGGACAGTGCCCAGGCCCAGAGTTCAAGCCCCACAATTGACAAAATCAAACAAGCAAACAAAACTCACAAAGAAGCCTGCAGACCACAGTGGTTCTGCTGAGTCTCTTCTCTATGGGGATCAGGAAACATTTCACTTTTTCTGTCTCTTCCCATCTCAACATTCATACTAAAATAAGACTGTGCTGAAAGTTTCAATTTATAAAAATGTTTTTCATGAAGCACCCTGAAATATTCATCGCTTATATCTCAATTGAAGATAGTTGATTTGGGGCTGCATTGGTAGAGTGCTAGCCTTGAGCAGAAAAGGTCAGGGATAGAGCTGAAGCACTAAGTTGAAGATCCAGTGCCAACACACAAAAGAAAATATGCACTTTATACATATTTTCTAATTTCTTAATGAATTTTTCAGTCTGTATAAATATAGGGTACAATGTTAGAGTTGTTTTGATTTGCATTTCTTTTATGACCAGAGATGTTGAGCATTTCTTCATGTGTCTATAGGTGTTTTTGCTATACGGCGTCTTTTATTATTCCATATGAAATTTTGGATTGCCTCAGGTAGAATGGCCAGGATCAGGAAAACGAATGAGAACAGATGCTGGAGGGGATGTGGCCAGGAGGGATCACTACTACACTGTTGGTGGGAGTACAAACTCGTTCAACCACTGTGGAAAGCAGTGTGGCAGTGCCTCAAAAGGCTAAACATTGAACTCCCCTATGACCCAGCAATTCCACTACTTGGCATTTGCCCAACCACCCAGAAGCAAGGACATACTAAACCCACTAGCACAACCACGTTCATTGCAGCACTATTCACCATAGCAAAGATATGGAACCAACCTAGATGTCCCTCAGTTGATGAGTGGATCAACAAGTTGTGGTATTTGTACACAATGGAATTGTATGCTGCTGTCAGAAAGAATGACATCGCCCCATTTGTTAGGAAATGGAAAGACTTAGAAAAAATCATATTAAGTGAAGTAAGCCAGACTCAAAGGAACTTAGGCTCAGTGGTTTCCCTCATTCGTTATAATCAGTAGAAACCTTGGACTCTAATAGCAGAGATTTGCAAATGAGCAAAAGGCCATATATAAGGCCATATAATGTGAAGCTAATTGAAAGGACCTCCAGGATAGTGAAACAAAAGCCATATAATGAATGATTGTTGTCCTTAATGTACTATGTTGTCTCTCATCTCCTTTGCTGTCCCTTGGTTATCTCATATTGGTATAGTATCTCACTTTGTTATATGATATATTGAATTTATTTGTATTTGGATATTTGAAATTTGATAGGGAAGGGAGGAAAATCAAGACGGGTGGGGGGGTGGGGGGGAGGGAAACGGGTACCAAGACATGTGAAAGTCTATCAATGTATGTGAATTAATGCACCTTCTGTCTGGCAAATATCATGTAACCCTTTTGATAATTACAATAAAAAAATGCAAAAAAAAAGGAAAGCAGAAAATGGTTCTGTCACTCTTGTGGTATAGCATAAGCCTTGAGATAGTCCAAGGACAGTGCTCAGGCTCTGAGTTCAAACCCCAGGACTGGCACACAATAAAAAGGGATGAGTAAATGGAGTAAGTCTACTGTAAATTTCTTATGTATAATTTTCTCTTAAAATTTCTAAAAGATTTTTATTATTGTCACTGAAAAAGTACCCAGATATTTTGATTGCCTAGAGTTGTATATATACGTGTATGTAATGTACATATATGCATATGTAAATATTCACACACATGTATACCACAATTTTGTCAATGAAAAATGTATGAAAATTAAACAAAAATGAATTTTTTGTTTTTAGGATTGAATGATTCATCTCATATAAATACATTTTAGTGTTTAAACAAAAAAATAAATAAATAAATAAATAAATAAATATAGGGTACATTCCTTGTTACTTAAGTAAGATTGCTCTTTTTTTTTCTTTTTGCCAGTCCTAGGGCTTACACTCAGGGCCTAGACATTTTCATTTGACTTGTTTGCCCAAGGTGAGTGCTCTGCCACTTGAGACACAGCGCCACTTCTAGCTTTTTTCTGAGTATGCGGTACCGGTGAATAGAACCTAGGTCTTCATGCATTCTAGGTGAGCACTCTAACATTAGGCTACATTCCCAGGCAGTGAGATTCCTCTTACAGTCATTGTATGTTCACAGAGTTTGATCTCACACACTGTAGGGCCCAGTTGGCTTTGACCTGTGATCCTAAGCCCTGAGCCTCCTAAGTAGCTGAAATTAAGTTGTGAGCTGAAAAAAATGAATCTCTCCCAAACAAATCTTCAAAGAAACAACCATCCTATTAAAAGGTGGGCTAAAGACTTAAAAGAGTATTCTCTGAAGAAAAAATTAAAATGGGCTTTAGACACATGAAGAAATGCTCCATATCTCTAGCAATAACGGAAATGAAAATCAAAACAACTTTGAGATTCCTCCTGACTCCAGTCAGAATGGCCATTATCAAAAAATCTAATAAGAGATACTGATGGGGAAGTGACCAGGGGGGATCACACCTATACTGTTGGTGTGAGTGTAAACTCGTTCAACCACTAGGGAAAGCAGTGTGGTGGTTCCTCAAAAGACTGAACATAGATCTCCCCTATGATCCAGAAAATCCACTACTTGGCACCTACCCAATTGTCCAGAAAAAAGGACATACTAAAGCCACTAGCACAATGATGCTCATTGCAGCACTATTTACCATAGCAAAGATATGAAACCAACCCAGATGCCACTCAGTAGATGACTGAATCAAGAAGATGTGGTACTTATACACAATGGAATGCTATGCTGCCATCAGAAATAATGACATCGCCCATTTGTAAGGAAATGGAAAGACTTGGAAAAATTCATATTAAGTGAAGCAAGCCAGACCCAAAGAAACATAAGCTCAATGGTTTCCCTCATTTGTAATAATTAGTTCACATCTAGCACTCTCCTAGCAGAGGATTACAATAACTCAAAAACCTAGGTATATAAGGTCATATAGGATGAGACTAAATGAAAGGATCTCTAGGATATGGGAACAAGAGCTATATCTTGTGTCATCGTTGCTCTTATCTTGTGTGATTTTTGTCCTTAATCTACTATGTTATTTCTCATCTCTTATTTTGCCCTTTGGTTAATGTCAGATTGTTACTGTATCTGATTTTTTCCCTGGCATATTGTATATATGTTTATTTGTTTATGTCAAATAGGAAAGGGAAGGGGGGAAACAAGATGATTGGGAAGGGGAGGGGAGAGGGAACTGGGGACAAAAACATGTGGAGTGGAATAAATGTGTGAGAAGTAATGCAGTCCACTACCTGTAAATGTAATCGTAACCCCTCTATACATTACCCTGAAAATAAAAAAGAGACTATAAAAATATCTGTAGAAAATTAGGCTGGATGATGGATCACCAGATGCCCTACTACAAAAAATGTGATACACGCGCGCGCGCGCACACACACACACACACACACACACACACACACACACACACACACACACAATGGAATGATACATAGCCAACCGACAAGATAAAATAATGGCATTCTCGGGGAAGTGGATGAAAAGGAAAAAAATCATATCAAGTGAAATAAGCCAAACTCAAAGGAACATAGGCCCAAGAGTCTCCCTCATTTGTCAAATTCAGTAGAAACCTTGGGCTCTGCTACCAGAGATTTACAATAGAACAAAATCTAGAGACATCGTGACAAATAGTATGACACTAAATATAAGGACCTAGAAGATGAAGAAACAAAACTCATATAATGAGTTATTGTTGTCCTTAATGAACTATGTGATCTCTTATATTTTTTGCTATCCCTTGGTTATATCATATTGTTACAATATTTCACCTTGTTTTCTGATATATTTCATATGTGCCTAATTGCTTATTTGAAATTTGATAGGGCAGGGGGGAAATGAACATGAGTGGGGGTAGGGGAAGGGAAATTAGGACCATATCATTACATGGGGTATCAAAGTTTGAGAAGTAATGCACCTTCTATCTGGTGAATATAATGTAACCCTTCTATAAATTACAATAAAAATAAATACATAAAAAGAAGATCTGCACAGAAAAAAATAATCATGGCATTTTTGGGGTAGTGGATGAAATTAGAGTGAATCCTGCTGAGTGAGATAAGTCAAGACCAAGGAACAAAAGGTACATGGTATCCTTAATATATGGATATTAGTTTCAAAGAGTAGTAGAGCGATGATTGAATAGTTGATACCCAAAGTTCTGGACATAATTTTGGAGATATAAACATAACTACATAGACATAAAAATCTAGGATAGACTATACACTCTATAGACATGTGTTTATTATAGATTAATCTGTATCTATGACATACAAAGACTCAGCTTAATTTTTACTATATTCTAAAATTTATGTGCCAGTGATTGTATAGCGATTCCCTTCTTGAATACTTGTTGGTTAAACATGACATTTGAAATATGATGTAAAATTCAATGTTAATAAATTTTTTTTAAAAAAGTGGCTAGAGGTAAATACCACTAATGTACTTGCTCTATGTGGTACAGAAATTTTCTTAATGAATCAAGGGGTTTTATTACATCTTTATGCAATTATTTTAGTTCTGAGTGTTCTACACTCAATGCTACTTGTGGAAAGATGATATAGCTGACTGTGTAGATGGTATGAAGACATACTGGCCTAAACGTAGAATAAAGCATTGGTAAGTGGCTGTTAGCTGTCCAGATTCTACTGGAATATGTGGAATGAATTTATTAAGCACAATGCAGGCTCTTAGTCAGATCAGGATCAAGATTATGTGGTTCCATGAGATGAATGAGGAAAGATCAGAAAAATCTACTAAGATATCCAGATATACTTTTGAAACTAAGGTATCTGGACTCTTTTTTTTTCTTTCTTGGTGGGGAGCTTGAACTTTGGACCTGTGCAAGGTCTCTTATTTCTTTTTCCTCAAGGCTAATGCTGTACCAGTTTTAGCCACAACTCCACTTAGTTTTTGGGTGGATAAGTGGAGAGAAGAATCTTACAGTTTTTTTGTTTTCGTTTTTTTGCTTGCAAAGGCTTTGAATCATCTTCTCCCTGGCTAGTAGAATGACAATTATGACCCTCCAGAGCCTGGGTAGTAATTTTTTGAAAATTGGACTTTCTTCCAAATCACGTAACTGGTTCCTAGCAAAGTTCTGAAGCCTGACTTAAATGTGACAGATTTTTGTCACTTGGAGACACTCTGTGCTGAACGTTAGAAATCTACCAGCTGAGTCACAGTGGCACTTCCAGTTTTTGTTTATGTGGTGCTGAGGAATGGAATCCAGGGTTTCATACATGCTAGGCAAGCTACATTTTCACCCCAAGGTTTTATGTTTTGTTTTTTCAGTGTTGTTGCTTCTAAGGTACTGTATGATGTTCTTTCATTTTCTTTGCTTTTTACCTCTTTTCTTCTTTTTCCCTTTAGTTTTATTCTCTGTAGTCACTGTGTTGAATTCGGGTACCCTGTGTCTTGTACATAGGTTTATGTGATTTGGGGAATGGAGAGGGTATAATAAAATGGTAAAAAAAAAAACAAAGGAAAAAGGGTGAACCAATTGAACAGTGATACTTGGAAGACACTAAACGGAAATGAACTGAACAATCTGGGTGGAGAGGGGGCTGAGGGTAGGAAAACAGAGAAAAATAAGGGAGGGGATAAAAAGTTTCTTAAGAAATGTGTTCATTACTTATGTAACCGTATGCCAACTATATATTGACTTTACAAAAAATTAAATTAAAAAATAATTTAGCCGGGTATGGTGGCTCACACTTGTAAATGTAGCTACTCAAGAGGCTGGGATCCAAGGATAGCAGTTCAAAGTCAGCCTGGACACTGAAGTCCATGTGACTCTTATCTCCAATTAACCATCAGAAACCCAGAAGTGGCCCTATGGCTCAAGGGATAGGGCAGTAGTCTTGAGCTGAAAAGCTCAGTGACAAGACGCAGGTGCAGAATTGCAGTCCCATGACTTGAATGATGAATGATACTAGCCAGGCTCTGTGCGCTCACACTTGGAATGCTATCTACACAGAATCAGGTTTGAATCCAGCCCAAACAAATTGCATGATATTCTGATTTACAGTTCATTACCAAAAATCTGGAAATGGAACTGTGGATCAAGTGGTTGAACACTAGCCTGAAGTAAAAAAAAACCATTTAAGGACAGTTCCCAGGCCCTGGGTTCAAGTCCCAGGACTTGCATAAAACAAACAAAATGTGACGCTGAGTCCTCCATCATTTGGTGTTATAGTTCAATATTCTTGATATGCGTCTTAGAAATTAAGTCCCTAGCAAATACTCTCCCCTGAAATTCTGCTTCATAGCTGATTCATAGAATTTCAGCATCATTACTATCACCATCCAGTTAGCATAGCAGTCTACTACTGAAAATTTGAAGAAAACTTTTGAGTAATCCTAATAAATCTGTGTATCATCTGCACACACATCAAATCAGCAGCAGCTATGTTCTACTATTATCTAAATGTATTTAATCCCTTCTTGAGTTAATGGGCCTTAAAGAGTAAAACATATGAAATAGTTATGAAACTAACAGTCACCATTCTTCTACCTAATATTGTAATATAAGTTTATATATGCAAGGACTATTCTGAAGTGTGCAGAAGATAGCTTCTAATTATAATATTCTCATGAAGTATTGTTTTTAGGAAACATGTTGCTTGCTTTGGGAAAGCAAAGGCAAGGAAAAATGATATAGGTAAGTACCCTATTTATCAGAAGGAAAATACTATTGGGTTTAGATCAACTTCATTCATTCCGTGCTGATGAAAAAATTTTTGCAATTCCTGAGGCCAATTACTTCATTGTGATGCACAATCAGCCAGTTTAGATCAATCTTCCAAAAAAGGAAAGGAACAAATGAGAAGCAATTAAGGTTTCCAAAATGAACCAGGTGGTGGTGGCAGCTCACACTTGTAATTCTATCTACTCAAGGCCTGAAATCCAAGGATCTGGACTAAGTCTGTCTGGGATGAAAATATTCCTGTCTGAAACATCATCTCTCTTATCACAGCCCAGCTGATATACTCTGCCCAACAGGTTCCAAACACCAAAGTCCATGTCCTATTTGAAATACTAGCAAACGTACTCACACATTATTTCCTCTTTAGGAGATAGGTGAAACATGTACCAGAAACATTTCCCTGGCTTCAGAGTGGAAGTGGAAATATATACTCACTAGAAACCCATCTAGTAAATTACAGTCAATGATCTTTCCTCACATCTTGTTAGTTAAATTGAACAATGAGTGTTTGGATCAGAAGCGATGTGTATGAGCATACAGGTTGTAAAAGTAGTGTAATCCTAGCTACTCAAGGTAAGCTGAGACCTGAGGATTCCAGTTCAAAATCAGCCATGCAATAAATTCCATAAGATTTTTACCTCTAATTAACCAGCAAAAAACAGAGCGTTGAATAGTGCTTAAAATGCCACAGGCCTAAGCTTTGAATAAAAGTGCTAAGGGGTAGCATTCAGGATCCCACTCTCTCCACTCCTTTTTAACATAGTACTAGAATTCCTAGGCAGTGCAATAAGGCAAGAAGCAAGCATAAAGGGGATCCAAGTAGGGAAAGAGGAAATAAAACTATCCCTCTTTGCAGATGACATGATTCTGTATTTAAAGAATCCTATAGACTCTACTCCCAAGCTCCTTGAGCTGATTCAAAGCTTTGGAAGGGTAGCAGGCCATAAAATCAACCCTCACAAATCAACTGCCTTATTTACACCAACAGTGAGAAGAACGAGGCAATAATCAGGAAAGAAACTCCTTTCACGATAGCCTCAAAGAAAATAAAGTACCTAGGAATTAGCTTAACTAAGAATGTAAAGGACAGTTTAGATGAAAACTTTAAAACCCTAAAAAAGAAACTAAAGCAGAACTAAGAAAATGGAAAAAGCTCCCATGCTCCTGGATTGGAAGAATCAACATTGTGAAAATGAGAATTTTGCCAAGGGCTATCTACAAATTCAATGCAATACCCATCAACATCCCAATGTCATTCTTTAAAGAAATAGAAGAGGCAATTCAAAATTTCATATGGAATAATAAAAGACCCCGTATAGCAAAAAAACTTCTTAGCAGAAACAACAGCGCTGGAGGAATTTCAATTCCAAACTTTAGAGTCTATTACAGAGCCATAATTCTCAAAACAGCTTGGTACTGGCACAAGAACAGGCCTGAGGTCCAATGGAATAGAACTGCGGACCCAGATATTAAACCACAGACCTATGGCCACCTAATCTTTGACAGGGGAGCCAAAAAAATAGAATGGAAGAAAGATAGCCTCTTCAACAAGTTGTGCTGGCAGAACTGGTTAAGCACCTGCAGAAAACTAAAGCTGGATCCTTCTTTGTAACTCCAAATGGATCAAAGACCTGGAGGTAAAAGCTGACACACTGAAAAGTTTACAGGAAGGAATAGGAGATACACTGGGCCTCCTTGGCACAGGTTGAAACTTTCTTAGTAAGGACCAAGAATCACAACAAATCAGAGAAAGGCTGGAAAAGTGGGACTGCATTAAACTGCAGAGCTTTTGTATGGCAACGTATATAGCTAGTAAACTAATCAGGAAGCCTACAGAGTGGGAGAAGATCTTCACCAACCAAACAACGGACAAAGGCCTCATATCTAAAATATATCAACAACTCAAAAAATTGAATCACTCCAAAACTAACCTCCAAATTAACACCCATCCCATTAAAAATGGGCCAAAGACTTAAAGAGAGTCTTCTCTGAAGAAGAAACACAAATGGCCTATAGACACATGAAGAAATGCTCCACATCTCTGGTCATAAAAGAAATGCAAATCAAAACAACTCTAAGATTCCACCTCACTCCAGTTAGAAGGGCCAGGATCAGGAAAACGAATGACAACAGATGCTGGAGGGGATGTGGCCAGGAGGGATCACTACTACACTGTTGGTGGGAGCGCAAACTCGTTCAACCTCTATGGAAAGCAGTGTGGCAGTGCCTCAAAAGGCTAAACATAGAACTCCCCTATGACCCAGCAATTCCACCACTTGGCATTTAGCCAACAATCAAGAAACAAGGGCATACTAAACCCACTAGCACAACAATGTTCTCAGCAGCACTATTCACCATAGCAAAGATATAGAACCAACCCAGATGTCCCTCAGTTGATGAGTGGATCAACAAGTTGTGGTATTTGTACACAATGGAATTCTATGCTGCTGCCAGAAAGAATGATATCGCCCCATTTGTTAGGAAATGGAAAGAATAGAACAAATCATATTAAGTGAAGTAAGCCAGACTCAAAGGAACTTAGGCTCAGTGGTTTCCCTCATTCGTTATAATCAGTAGAAACCTTGGACTCTACTAGCAGAGATTTGCCATAGAGCAAAAGGCCATATATAAGGCCATATAATGTGAAGCTACTTGAAAGGACCTCCAGGGTATTGAAACACAAGCCACATAATGAATGATTTTTGTCCTTAATGTACTATGTTATCTCTCATCTCCTTTGTTGTCCCTTGGTTATCCCATATTGGTATAGTATCTCACTTTGTTATCTGATATATTGAATTTATTTGTATTTGGATATTTGAAATTTGATAGGGAAGGGGGGAAAACCAAGACGGGTGGGGGGTGTGGGGTTGGAGGGAAATGGGTACCAAGACATGTGAAAGGGTATCAATGTATGTGAATTAATGCACCTTCTACCTGGCAAATATCATGTAACCCTTTTACTAATTACAATATAAAAATGAAAAAAAGAAAGTTGTAGTGTGTGGGGAGGATGATGGGGTCACATACATTTCTTCTTAGAAATATACCTCATCTGGTTGCCCTGGATTTTCCTGGCCTTCTTCTTAGAGAAAGGCCTGTTATACTGGGTTTGTGGCTTGGCAATGATCTAGCATGTACATCTTCCAGTAAGACATCCACAACTTCCATGCCTGAGACTCGAGTTTCCTGACCTTTGGCAACAGCACAACAACATCTTTCTTCCTCTTGAGCCACAGGCCAAGTGAGCTGGCTTGAGTTGGTTGTTAGTTACAGTTGCTTGGGTACCAGGGTTCCATATTCTGTTCCATTGTGAGGGAGGCAGGGTTACCTTTCAGGGCCCAATGACCAAAGATCCTTGCTCACAGAAGACCTCACCAAAGACATACTGGAGGCTGAATCTCTCCTCCAATCTCACAATATACATGTGGATGTAGTAAACAGCGCATCTTATTTGTCCAATCCCAATGTCTTCCACTAGGCCCATCTACCAGTCTGGTCTCAGGCTCAAGGACCCTTTCTTAGGTAAGACCCAAACTTAAGGGCCAATATTGCCCTCATCCTTTACAAAACATTTGCTTCACAGTGCCTTCTCTGCCTGCATTTTGCCCCTTGTCGAATTTTTTTTGTTTTTGCTAGTCTTGGGACTTGACCTCAGAGTGTGAACATTGTTCTTGGGCTTTCTTTAAGCTTTAGCTGTCCCACCCAGCCACAGCACCACTTGAAGCTTTTTCTATGTATGTGGTAATGAGGAATCAAACCTGAGTCTTTTTGCGTGGTAGCCAAGGACTCTACCACTAGGTCAAACACACAGGGCATCTTGCACAGATTTTTGACGTCAATCTACTAGGATATTATTAGGTTTCTGTATCCTAATCAATTTTTTCCTGATGATTAGCTTTGCTGTCATGCTTTAAAAATGCAGGAGGGAAAAACACAGAAGAATTAGTGAAATTTAAAAAAAAGCATTACACGCATAGATAAGTGTTCATTCTTTGTAGGAGAAAGGATATTTTGATATGATGATGATGACTTTATAATTACTATGTCAGGGTTGCGAGTTTGGCATAGTGGTAGAGTGCTTGCCTAGCATCCATGAAGATCTGGGTTTGATTGCTCAGTATCACATAGATAGAAAATCTAGATGTGGCACTGTGGCTCAAGTGGCAGAGGGCTAGACTTGAGAAAACCCGAGGACAGTGCTCAGGCCCTGAATTCCAGCCCCAAGACTGGCAGAAAGATAAAAGAAAATAAAAATGCTTTTTACGAGCTAATTCACTCACAGCGTTGGCTTCTAAAATCTTCGCTTCTGCATCTTGTGAAATACCCCTTTCCCTCAACGTAGACAAGAAAAACAGATCCATCCCATGGTCCACTGTGAGGCCACTGGTTGGGCTAAGAGCTAGTCGTGCAGCAACACATAAGTTTTATTCTAATACTTTCCAAACTTTGTACTCAAATATGCTACCTACTTACCAACTTAGGTCATTTATCCTTATGCTATACCTTTTCTTCATTACTACAATATTCTTACACTCCTACGTTAATCCTCTTGTACCTCCCCTGACCTCTCTCATTCTTTTTTTCTATCTCTGGATTTCTGCTCGTCTTTCAACCCTTATACTGCACGGATCTACACTTGATGGCTGTTGAGCAATATTGTATATGTAGGTGGTTAATTATTCTCTAGGCTCAGAGGGACTAAAAGACAATAGAGATTGGATTGAGAGTCGTATTGTTTTGGGTATAAATCGTTTATCAGTGGTTGTATTAGACTGGTCTGTAAGTGCACAAAAAGAAAGAGTGATAATACCAATCAAAACTTGTGAACATCTAGTGTCTGCCAGCTACAGAGGTCTAGGTTGGTTATATCTGAAAAACTATAATCGTATTTAGTAGTAATCTTGCTCCCATTTTCAAATGGGCAGAACAAGAAACTCAAGAAACATGTCAAATCAAGAAACAACATCCCCCACCCAATGTAAACAGACAATGGAACAGTCACTGGCTCACCTAGAGGAGAGTCTTCCAAGTGCTACACAAATGCAATTGATAAACACCATTAATGGAAAAATGTGAAAATATAAAGAAAGAGATAATGGAGGAAGCCATAGCTGAACAAGAGGAAAGCATAAACAAGGTGATAAGTGAAAAAGAAGAAGCCATAAAGGAGGCCATAATAAAGGCTGTTCAAAGAAAGATGGATGAATTCATAGAATCCACAAGTTAAAAAGTGACCAAACTCCAGCAAATGTCCAAAGAAAATAAAGCTACTGAGCTAACCACTCAAAAGGAAATCAAGGACATAAAGAAATCAATACATGATCTAAAACAAGAGATGAAAGGCAATAAAGTGAGCAATTACAAGAAGGGAGATGAAAAATAAAGTAGATAGCTTTGATAGCAGGTTAGACAATGCAGAGGAGAGAATTTCCGGGGCTGAAGAAAATTTAGTTATTATACAGAAACAACAGAAAATGAGTCAACCCAAATCTAGGAAATATGAGAGAGCGTTTCAGGAGGTCCAAGATACAATTAGGAAGCCTAATTTAAGGCTAGTTGGTATTGAGGAGGGCGTGGAGAAAGAGGTCAATGGTATTGGAAATATACTTCAGGGCATCATCTCAGAGAATTTCCCAAATATCCAGAAGGGCAGGCCCATCCAGATACGAGAAGCTTTTAGAACCCCAAACAGACCTGACCAGAAAATATCATCCCACCGCCACATTGTGATCCCAACTGGATCAATAGAAACGAAAGAAAAGATCGTAAAGGCAGCCAGGGAAAAGGGATCAGTAACCTATAAAGGCAAACCAATCAGAATAACCCCAGATTTCTCAGCAGAGACCATGCAAGCACGAAGTGACTGGAAGCATATATGTCATGCCCTTAAATCAAATAACTACCAACCAAGAATACTGTAGCCAGCTAAGCTCTCATTCATAACTGAGGGAACAATAAAAACATTCCATTCCAGGGAAAAGCTGCAACAATATGTCGAAACAAAACCAACACTACGGAGAATTCTTAACGATTCTCTATACATAGAAAACCAAAATAAATGCAATATAGGGAAAGAAATGGCACCTAAACAGCATACAATCTAAGGACCACAAGAACTGTCAAGTCTCAGGCCCTATTATAAGCTTTTAAAAATGGTAGGAACTAATAAATATCTCTCAATCCTAAGTCTCAATATCAATGGACTTAACTCTCCAATTAACTAGACAGCATAGGCTGTCTAGTTGGATCAAAAAGCAAGAGCCATCGTTCTGCTGTCTTCAAGAGACACATCTTACCCCAAAACAATCATCTTTTGAAAGTGAGAGGTTGGAATAAACTCTATCAAGCTAACTGCCCCCATAAACAGGCTGGAGTTGCCATCCTCATATCAGATACAATAGAGTTCAAACTAAAATTAGTAAGAAAAGACAAAGAAGGTGACTACATACTACTAAAGGGATCTTTCCTCCAGGAAGACATAACGATCCTAAATGTTTACACACCCAATCCTGGAGCTCCAAACTTCATCAAGCAAACTTTACTTACACTGAAACCATACATAGATGGAAATACAGTGATTGTTGGTGAGTTTAACACACAATTCTCACCTATGGACAGATCAGCAAGGCAAAAACTCAACAGAGAAACCTTAGAACTGAACAACTATATAGACCAACTAGATCTAACAGACATCTGCAGAATATTCCACCCAGTAACAACACAATATACGTTTTTCTCAGCAGCACATGGAACATTTTCCAAAATAGACCACATCCTAGGCCATAAAAGAAACTGGACAGATTCAGAAACACTGAAATTATTCCATGCACACTCTCGGACCATAAAGGCATCAAATTGGAACGAAAACCCTGTAACTCATGGAGACGGAACAACACATTGTTGAATCAAAAACAATGGGTAATCGAAGAGATCAGGACAGATATCCAACTGTTTATGAAATTTAACAATAAGGAGCACACAAATATCAACTCCTTAGGGCCACAACAAAGGCAGTACTCAGAGGAAAATTTATAGCGCTGTGCCTACAACAGCAAGTTGGAAAAATGGCAAACCAGCTAGTTAATGTCTCACCTTAACCTCCTGGAAAAAGAGCAACAAATCAACCCTGAACCCATTAGGAGAAAGCAAATTATTAAAATCAAAGCAGAATTAAATGATTTGGAATAAAAAAACTGTAGAAAGAATCAACAAAACAAGGAGTTGGTTCTTTGAAAGAATTAACAAAATTGACAAGCCCTTAGCAAATCTTACCAAAAAAAGAAGAGAGCATATCGAAATAACCAAAATCGCAGATGAAAATGGTAATATCACGACAGAAATTACCAAGATCCAGAATATCATGAGGGAATACTTCTCAAACCTTTACGCCAACAAATTTGAGAATCTAGAAGAAATGGATGAATTCCTAGACAATATTAACATACGCACACTGAACCAAGAAGAGCTAACCCAACTCAACAGGCCTATTTCAAGCTCTGAAATAGAAATGGAAATTAGACAACTTCCACTTAAAAAGAGCCCAGGGCCAGATGGATTCACAGCTGAATTCTATAAGGTCTTCAAAGCAGAGCTCACACCAATACTCCTCAAGCTCTTCAACGAAATTGAAAATGAAGGTTGTTTACCAAACTCATTCTGTGAAGCCAGTATATCCCTCATCCCCAAACCAGACAGAGATTCATCTAAGAAAGAGAACTATAGACCCATTTCTTTGATGAACATCGATGCAAAACTTTTCAACAAAATACTGGCCAACCGTCTACAACAACTCATCAAAAAAATTATACACTATGATCAAACTGGATTCATCACAGGGAGGCAAAGCTGGTTCAACATACACAAATCAATTAATATAATTTGACACACCAACAGGAGCAAGGACAAAAATCACATGATTGTCTCAATAGATGCGGAAAAGGCATTTGACAAGATCCAAAACCCCTTTTTGTTAGAAGATGTGGAGAAACTAGGAATCCATGGAACATTTCTCAATGTAATAAAGGCTGTGTATGAGAAACCCACTGCCAGTATTATACTTAATGGTGAAAATCTAAAGGCATTCCCTCTAAAATCAGGAACGAGACAAGGATGCCCACTCTCTCCACTCTTTTTTAACATAGTACTAGAATTCCTAGGCAGTGCAATAAGGCAAGAAGCAAGCATAAAGGGGATCCAAGTAGGGAAAGAGGAAATAAAACTATTCCTCTTTGCAGATGACATGATTCTGTATTTAAAGAATCCTATAGACTCTACTCCCAAGCTCCTTGAGCTGATTCAAAGCTTTGGAAGGGTAGCAGGCCATAAAATCAACCCTCACAAATCAACTGCCTTATTTACACCAACAGTGAGAAGAACGAGGCAATAATCAGGAAAGAAACTCCTTTCACAATAGCCTCAAAGAAAATAAAGTACCTAGGAATTAGCTTAACTAAGAATGTAAAGAACAGTTTAGATGAAAACATTAAAACCCTAAAAAAGAAACTAAAGCAGAACTAAGGAAATGGAAAAAGCTCCCATGCTCCTGGATTGGAAGAATCAACATTGTGAAAATGAGAATTTTGCCAAGGGCTATCTACAAATTCAATGCAATACCCATCAACATCCCAATGTCATTCTTTAAAGAAATAGAAGAGGCAATTCAAAATTTCATATGGAATAATAAAAGACCCCGTATAGCAAAAACACTTCTTAGCAGAAAGAACAGCGCTGGAGGAATTTCAATTCCAAACTTTAGATTCTATTACAGAGCTATAATTCTCAAAACAGCTTGGTACTGGCACAAGAACAGGCCTGAGGTCCAATGGAATAGAACTGCGGACCCAGATATTAAACCACAGACCTATGGCCACCTAATCTTTTACAAGGGAGCCAAAAAAATAGAATGGAAGAAAGATAGCCTCTTCAACAAGTTGTGCTGGCAGAACTGGTTAAGCACCTGCAGAAAACTAAAGCTGGATCCTTCTTTGTCACCTTGCACTAGAATTAACTCCAAATGGATCAAAGACCTGGAGGTAAAAGCTGACACACTGAAAAGTTTACAGGAAGGAATAGGAGATACACTAGGCCTCCTTGGCACAGGTAGAAACTTTCTTAGTAAGGACCAAGAATCACAACAAATCAGAGAAAGGCTGGAAAAGTGGGACTGCATTAAACTGCAGAGCTTTTGTATGGCAACGTATATAGCTAGTAAACTAATCAGGAAGCCTACAGAGTGGGAGAAGATCTTCACCAACCAAACAACGGACAAAGGCCTCATATCTAAAATATATCAACAACTCAAAAAATTGAATCACTCCAAAACTAACCTCCAAATTAACACCCATCCCATTAAAAAATGGGCCAAAGACTTAAAGAGAGTCTTCTCTGAAGAAGAAACACAAATGGCCTATAGACACATGAAGAAATGCTCCACATCTCTGGTCATAAAAGAAATGCAAATCAAAACAACTCTAAGATTCCACCTCACTCCAGTTAGAAGAGCCAGGATCAGGAAAACGAATGACAACAGATGCTGGAGGGGATGTGGCCAGGAGGGATCACTACTACACTGTTGGTGGGAGTGCAAACTCGTTCAACCTCTATGGAAAGCAGTGTGGCAGTGCCTCAAAAGGCTGAACATAAAACTCCCCTATGACCCAGCAATTCCACCACTTGGCATTTAGCCAACAATCAAGAAACAAGGGCATACTAAACCCACTAGCACAACAATGTTCTCTGCAGCACTATTCACCATAGCAAAGATATGGAACCAACCCAGATGTCCCGCAGTTGATGACTGGATCAACAAGTTGTGGTATTTGTACACAATGGAATTCTATGCTGCTGTCAGAAAGAATGACATCACCCCATTTGTTAGGAAATGGAAAGAATAGAACAAATCATATTAAGTGAAGTAAGCCAGACTCAAAGGAACTTAGGCTCAGTGGTTTCCCTCATTCGTTATAATCAGTAGAAACCTTGGACTCTACTAGCAGAGATATGCCATGGAGCAAAAGGCCATATATAAGGCCATATAATGTGAAGCTAATTGAAAGGACCTCCAGGGTATTGAAACAAAAGCCACATAATGAATGATTTTTGTCCTTAATGCACTATGTTGTCTCTCATCTCCTTTGTTGTCCCTTGGTTATCCCATATTGGTATAGTATCTCACTTTGTTATCTGATATATTGAACCAAGGTGGGTGGGGGGTGTGGGGTTGGAGGGAAATGGGTACCAAAACATGTGAAAGGGTATCAATGTATGTGAATTAATGCACCTTCTACCTGGCAAATATCATGTAACCCTTTTACTAATTACAATATAAAAATGAAAAAAAAGAAAGTTGTAGTGTGTGGGGAGGATGATGGGGTCAAATACATTTCTTCTTAGAAATATACCTCATCTGGTTGCCCTGGATTTTCCTGGCCTTCTTCTTAGAGAAAGGCCTGTTATACTGGGTTTGTGGCTTGGCAATGATCTAGCATGTACATCTTCCAGTAAGACATCCACAACTTCCATGCCTGAGACTCGAGTTTCCTGACTTTTGGCAACAGCACAACAACATCTTTCTTCCTCTTAAGCCACAGGCCAAGTGAGCTGGCTTGAGTTGGTTGTTAGTTACAGTTGCTTGGGTACCAGGGTTCCATATTCTGTTCCATTGTGAGGGAGGCAGGGTCACCTTTCAGGGCCCAATGACCAAAGATCCTTGCTCACAGAAGACCTCACCAAAGACATACTGGAGGCTGAATCTCTCCTCCAATCTCACAATATACATGTGGATGTAGCAAACAGCGCATCTTATTTGTCCAATCCCAATGTCTTCCACTAGGCCCATCTACCAGTCTGGTCTCAGGCTCAAGGAGCCTTTCTTAGGTAAGACCCCAACTTAAGGGCCAATATTGCCCTCATCCTTTACAAAACATTTGCTTCACAGTGCCTTCTCTGCCTGCATTTTGCCCCTTGTCGAATTTTTTTTGTTTTTGCTAGTCTTGGGACTTGACCTCAGAGTGTAAACATAGTTCTTGGGCTATCTTTAAGCTTTAGCTGTCCCACCGAGCCACAGCACCACTTGAAGCGTTTTCTATGTATGTGGTAATGAGGAATCAAACCTGAGTCTTTTTGCGTGGTAGCCAAGGACTCTACCACTAGGTCAAACACACAGGGCATCTTGCACATATTTTTGACGTCAATCTACTAGGATATTATTAGGTTTCTCTATCCTAATCAATTTTTTCCTGATGATTAGCTTTGCTGTCATGCTTTAAAAATGAAGGAGGGAAAAACACAGAAGAATTAGTGAAATTGTAAAAAAAGCATTACACACATAGATAAGTGTTCATTCTTTGTAGGAGAAAGGATATTTTGATATGATGATGATGACTTTATAATTACTATGTCAGGGTTGCGAGTTTGGCATAGTGGTAGAGTGCTTGCCTAGCATCCATGAAGATCTGGGTTTGATTGCTCAGTATCACATAGATAGAAAATCTAGATGTGGCACTGTGGCTCAAGTGGCAGAGGGCTAGACTTGAGAAAACCCGAGCACAGTGCTCAGGCCCTGAATTCAAGCCCCAAGACTGGCAGAAAGATAAAAGAAAATAAAAATGCTTTTTACGAGCTAATTCACTCACAGCATTGGCTTCTGAAATCTTCGCTTCTGCATCTTGTGAAATACCCCTTTCCCTCAACGTAGACAAGAAAAAAAGATCCATCCCATGGTCCACTCTGAGGCCACTGGTTGGGCTAAGAGCTAGTCGTGCAGCAACACATAAGATTTATTCTAATACTTTCCAAACTTTGTACTCAAATATGCTACCTACTTACCAACTTAGGTCTGTTATCCTTATGCTATAACTTTTCTTCATGACTACAATATTCTTACACTCCTACGTTAATCCTCTTGTACCTCCCCTGACCTCTCTCATTCTTTTTTTCTATCTCTGGACTTCTGCTCGTCTTTCAACCCTTATACTGCACGGATCTACACTTGATGGCTGTTGAGCAATATTGCATATGTAGGTGGTTAATTATTCTCTAGGCTCAGAGGGACTTAAAGACAATAGAGATTGGATTGAGAGTCGTATTGTTTTGGGTATAAATGGTTTATCAGTGGTTGTGTTAGACTGGTCTGTAAGTGCACAAAAAGAAAGAGTGATAATACCAATCAAAACTTGTGAACATCTAGTGTCTGCCAGCTACAGAGGTCTAGGTTGGTTATCTGAAAAACTATAATCATATTTAGTAGTAATCTTGCTCCCATTTTCAAATGGGCAGAACAAGAAACTCAAGTTACAAGTCAAATCAAGAAACAATATCCCCCACCCAATGTAAACAGACAATGGAACAGTCACTGGCTCACCTAGAGGAGAGTCTTCCAAGTGCTACACAAATGCAATTGATAAACATCATTAATGGAAAAATGTGAAAATATAAAGAAAGAGATAATGGAGGAAGCCATAGCTGAACAAGAGGAAAGCATAAACAAGGTGATAAGTGAAAAAGAAGAAGCCATAAAGGAGGCCATAATAAAGGCTGTTCAAAGAAAGATGGATGAATTCATAGAATCCACAAGTTAAAAAGTGACCAAACTCCAGCAAATGTCCAAAGAAAATAAAGCTACTGAGGTAACCCCTGAAAAGGAAATCAAGGAGATAAAGAAATCCATACATGATCTAAAACAAGAGATGCAAGGCATTAAAGTGAGCAATTAGAAGAAGGGAGATGAAAAATAAAGTAGATAGCTTTGATAGCAGGTTAGACAATGCAGAGGAGAGAATTTCCGGGGCTGAAGATAATTTAGTTATTATACAGAAAGAACAGAAAATGAGTCAAACCAAATCTAGGAAATATGAGAGAGCGTTTCAGGAGGTCCAAGATACAATTAGGAAGCCTAATTTAAGGCTAGTTGGTATTGAGGAGGGCGTGGAGAAAGAGGTCAATGGTATTGGAAATATACTTCAGGGCATCATCTCAGAGAATTTCCCAAATATCCAGAAGGGCAGGCCCATCCAGATACGAGAAGCTTTTAGAACCCCAAACAGACCTGACCAGAAAAGAACATCCCACCGCCACATTGTGATCCGAACTGGATCAATAGAAACGAAAGAAAAGATCGTAAAGGCAGCCAGGGAAAAGGGATCAGTAACCTATAAAGGCAAACCAATCAGAATAACCCCAGATTTCTCAGCAGAGACCATGCAAGCACGAAGTGACTGGAAGCATATATGTCATGCCCTTAAATCAAATAACTACCAACCAAGAATACTGTAGCCAGCTAAGCTCTCATTCATAACTGAGGGAACAATAAAAACATTCCATTCCAGGGAAAAGCTGCAACAATATGTCGAAACAAAACCAACACTACAGAGAATTCTCAAAGATGCTCTATAGATAGAAAACGAAAATAAACGCAATATAGGGAAAGAAATGGCACCTAAACAGCATACCATCTAAGGACCACAAGAACTGTCAAGACTCAGGCCCTACTAAAAGCTTTCAAAAATGTAGGAACTAATAAATATCTCTCAGTCCTAAGTCCCAATATCAATGGACTTACCTCTCCAATTATCTACACAGCATAGGCTGTCTAGTTGGATCAAAAAGCAAGAGCCATCGTTCCGCTGTCTTCAAGAGACACATCTTACCCAAAAACAATCATCTTTTGAAAGTGAGAGGTTGGAATAAACTCTATCAAGCAAACTTCCCCCATAAACAGTCTGGAGTTGCCATCCTCATATCAGACACAATAGACTTCAAACTAAAATTAGTAAGAAAAGACAAAGAAGGTGACTACATACTACTAAAGGTATCTTTCCTCCAGGAAGACATAACGATCCTAAATATTTACACACCCTTTTGAAGATTCTCAAAAGATTGAAGATTCTGCCAGTGTAAGTAAGATTCCGGCATTGATATTAAATAATGCAATGAGTAGGGATTTATATTTGAAATATCACTGTTGACAAAATCTAACACACATTTGCTTAGTATTTGCTTTTGATTTCCCAAGAAGTTCAGTACAAGCTAACATGTGTGGTATATATCGACTGTGAGAAATGATTCAGAACATGTGACTCATTTGAACAGGAGTCAGTGAAAAGATACAGAAGCAGGATACCCATATTGTGGTAATTTGTATCTTTTGCATATTTTGTGTTTGTTATTAATTCCATTTGTAGTGTACATTTCTAGGTAAAAACTTTTAAAATGTTTCCAAACCATTTGTTATTTCAACAGCAAAAAAAGACATTTATATGCCTGATAAAATTCACAGAATCCAAATTTTTCCATATTATTTTTTTTTGGTGGGTCATAGATCTTGAACTCAGCCTGGGCACTATCCCTGAGCTCTTCAGCTCCAGGCTACCACCTTACCCTGGAGCCAAGCCCCACTTCCCATTTTCTAAAGGTAAATTGGAGATAAGAGTCTCACGTCTTTTTGTGCCATGATGGATTTAAACCTTGATCCTCAGATCACAGCCTCCTGAGTAGCTAGGATTATAGAAGTGAGCCACCACCCCATTATGCTCAGCTTTCTGTTTTTTTTTAAACAATCCCTTTGGCTGGAACTCGGTCTGAGCACTGTCCTTCAGCTTTCCTCAAGCCTAGTGATCTTCTACTTGAGCCACAGCACTACTTCTGGTTTTTTCTGTGTATGTGGTACTGTGGAATTGAACCTTCGTCTTCATACAAGCACTCTACAACTATGACAAATTGCCAGCCCCTCCACATTAGTTTTTATGATAGATCTTTCCATGCATCTAGGATGGCTAGAAATCCTTCTTGAGTTTCCCAAGATCAGGGAGTACAGGTGTGCCCCATCCTGTGTGGCTACATAACCATTGTTTAGGGTACAGTTCTCTCTTCATTCTACCCATCTAGAGAAATTTTCATCTTCCATGTATAATCATTAAACATTCAGCTCCAGTTCCTCTCTACTCCATTCACTGGAACCATCGTGCTTTTCGGCTCTAAGGGTTTGTTGATCCTTGGAAGCTCTGGAAGGGAAAACATACCCTAGCTCTTCCTTTATGACTGCTGTATTTTTAGTTTACTGTAATCAAGATTCCTCTGTAAAATATAGTAAAATGTTCTTCCTTTTCACTGCATTGTTTTGCATATTTCTATCTTTTGATTATTGTTAATAGTTGTGAATGGATTCTCCACATATTTGTTCTAGTCTCTGCTTTCTCTTCCGTTAGGTACAAATCTAGAAATAGAAGTGTTGGACCATATTTCTATGTAATTCTATATTTAGTACTTTTTTAGCACTCTCCACGTAATTTTTGATTGTTTTATATTCCTTGCAGAAATATTACAAAGTTCTACTTCTTCTCACTACCTTCCCAGTAATAGTTAGACTTTGAAAGTTATCTTTTTGTATGTGTGTGTGTGTGTGTGTGTTTGTGTGTGTGTATGTGGATCTTTTTGTTTAAAACTATATTTATATTAACATATTTAAAGTAATGATTTAATTGTAATTTTAATTTTTCTCATGACTGTTAATATTGAACTTCTTTCTACTTTTTGAACTACTATTTCTATATATTCCTTTTAGAAAATCCTCTCCAATCTCCATTTTTTCCCCTTTTTTTAGTGGGATAGTGGGGAAAGTCATGGGGCTTGGACCTTGGGCCGTGAGCTCTTTAGTTTAAGGCTATTGTCCTACCCTGAGTATTGCCCCTCAGTTCTTCTGCTCACAGCTCCCTACCCCTCTTCCCATTATATACAGAACAAAGGTCATCCTCAGGCTTTTTGAAAACGTAAAACATACAGTAAATTTGTAGTATAAAACAGCAAGAAATAAATTTCTTGCCAGGTGCAGTGACTTCTACCTGTAATCCTAGCTACTCAGATATCAGGCTGATATCTAAAGATTTGGTTCAAAGCCAGCCTGGGCATTAGAAAGTCTATGAGACTCTCATCTACAGTTAACCACTAGAATATGGGAAATGGCACTGTGGCTTCATAGGTAGGGTGATAGCCTTGAGTTGAAGAGCTCAGGAAGAGTGCCCAGGCCCAGAGTTCAAGCCTTACAAATCCCCCAGCCAAAAAAAAGAAAAAAAGTTTCTTCCCCAAGTGATTATTATGCCAGACATAGAACATTAACATTCTGGGTGTACTTCACAGTATTATTACTTGATACCCTAAGATTTTGCAATATTCTTACAGTACCTGCATATGTCATCATATAACGTAGTTCCTTTTCAATGGAATAATTCCATTTATAACCTAAATCTACTCCCCCGACTTATTTTTGTTGATATCAAAATTGCTCTACCATGATATGCCACAAGCCATTAAACATTTTATGGTGGGTAATTGGAAAGGAGTCTCATGGAATTTTGTGCTAGGCTGGCTTTGAACCATGGTCCTCAGATCTCAGTCTCCTGAGTAGCCAGGATGACAGGCGTGAGCCACGAACACCTGGCTTGCCTTTTTATTTTTTTGTGGGTCTTGGGACTTGAACTCTGGGCCTAGGCACCATCCCTAAGCTTTTCAGGTCAATATTTCATGTAAGTCTAAACATTTAAGTAAAGGAATAAAATTCCAACAAAAAAAGAATAAAATTCCAGACATGATGTGTTTATAACTCAGTGCTAATTACTTGATGAAAATGTGCCATTCCAGAAGCTGGTGTCATTTGATGATGTAGCTGTGGATTTCAGCTGGGAGGAGTGTCAGCATCTGGACAATGCTCAGAGGACCCTGTACAGAGATGTAATGCTGGAGACCTACAGCAACCTGGTGTCCTTAGGTGAGCAAAAGTCAAATTCACTTGCAAGGCCAAGTGCCTTGTTATTTTGCAGATACGTGAATGTTTATCAAACTATCAATACTACTTAAATGAAAGATTCCAGGCCCTGAGAAGTATCATTACTTTCTAAAGAAAACCTAAGGTAATTTTGTACTCATTCTTCAGGATACCTTCAGGATACTTTGACAGCAGTTCTAAATTATGTTTCCTCTAATGGAGACGACATTCCAAACTTACACAGTAATTGTAAGTAGATAAACAATCCAGAATAGAATATATATCATTATTGAAAATAGGATCTACAAATCACTAAACAGTGAGTTTATAATGGAAACCTGGCACTAGGTGCAATGTTTCATGCCTGTAATCTTAAAATATTCAGGAGAAAGAAATCTAAGAATTCTAATTTGAAGCCAGCAATGGCATAAAAATTGCCATGAAACTCTATAACTCCAAGTAACCCCTCAAAAATGTTAGTGGAGTGTTAAGAGTTTGACTTTGTGGTTGAGTGCTTGCCTAGCATGCATGAAGACCTATGCATGTAAGTGGAGCTGGGACTCAAACTGGTATTTTTCTAGCCTTGAGCAAGACAGCTAAGTTTATGCCATACAAAATGAATCCAGAGCTGGGGAAAAGTCAACCATGGAGCCAGTGAGAAATGAGAAAAAAGATTTAATAGATAACTTGTGAGTAGGATGGCTGCGAACTTAAAGCAATGATGACACAGCATAAGCAATAATTCTGTACTGTTTCTAATTTACAGGGCCCTGTGTTCCCAAACCTGTATTAATTGACAAGCTAGAGCACTGTGCAGAACTCTGGATAGGAAATTCCTCTGACAAGAATATCACAGGTGAGTGAATGCATCTTCATATTGATGTTGGAGCCTGAGCCCCATTGGTAAGTTCATGTTGTGATGTACTGAGCAATAATATTCTTAGTTACCCTAAATCCTGTGTGGAACCGATGGAATTCTTCATGAATGAATCAAGAATCCTTTTCTTTTCCCAATCCTATGTTTGGTCTCAGGGCCTGAGCATGGTCCTTGGGTTTTCTCAAGGCTAGCACTCTACTTCTTGAGTCATAGCACCACTTCTGGCTTTTTCTTTGTATGTAGTACCAACGAACTGAACCAGGTCTTTGTGCATGCTAGCCCAAACCCCCGGCACCAAGAATCATAGGGTGATATAATGAATTCTATGTGGCAGTAGAGTTAAAGTTAGATTTCTCTGTAGAAATCACTGTGAAAAAAATAAAATGAGAAAGCCATGAGTCCGTGGCTCATGCCTGTAATCCTAGCTACTTAGGAGGCTGAGATCTGAGGATCAAGGTTCAAAGACTGACCTATCACAAAAACACCTTAGACTCTTCTCTCCAATGAACCAATAGAAAATGAGAAGTGGGGTTGAGGCTAAAGACATAGGGCAGTAGCCTTGAGCTGAAGAGCACAGGAAGAACAACCAGGTCTGGAATTCAAGTCCCATGACTGCAAAACAAGAAAGAAAGAAAGAAAGAAAGAAAGAAAGAAAGAAAGAAAGAAAGAAAGAAAGAAAGAAAGAAAGAAAGAAGAGGGGAGAAAGAAGGAAGGAAGGAGGGAAGGAAAGGAAGAAACAAACAAAGAAAGAAAGAAAGAAAGAAAGAAAGAAAGAAAGAAAGAAAGAAAGAAAGAAAGAAAGATATTTCAACAAAGTTTCAATCAACATAAGAAAATTAACTAGAAAATGAGCTGGAGATTTTCTGGTCTTCCATGGTTCTGAAGGACAGGAGTGTTAGAAAAGGAATTTTTAAAAGACTTCAAATGGAAAGAAACAAATTTCAAAATTCCCACAAATACCTAAATTGAGACTTTAGTGAGAAGTTGTAACTGAAGGGATATAGGTGTAAGTCCTTACTCTCAAGAATCGTTCTTGCTTGGATCAAAAGCAAACAGACATATAAACCAAACTTGTGGCCGCTGAATCTAGAAAAAATTCGTGTTCCTCATTTAATGGTTAATAAGCAAACAGCATTGAAACTGGGTAAGGTAATCCTATCTGCTACTCAGGACCTGAGACTCTTATCTGTAGTTAACTCTAGAAAACAGGAAGTGGGGCTGTAGCTCAAGGATAGGGGTTATAGTCTTCTGCTGAAGTGTTCAGGGATAGGGCCGAGGCCTATGAACTACAAAAAAAAGAAAAGAAAAGAAAAGAAAGTTTTAAAAAGATGCAAAACAGCACAATATTTAGATTATTTCTCAAAAATAAATGAAAGGCAGCTATTCCTCACTGTATAAACAAAAGAGTATTTGAAAAAAAACAGCTGCAGGTATATTATAGGTAGCACTCAGCTTAAAACTGTAGAAATACATAGTTGGGTAATTTCAATAAATATTTCCTGTGATATAAAAAGAGAACTAAAACACAGAAAAACATTATTGGTCATTGTAAAATATCATTTTCTTAATAGGTTAGGGAGAAAAGCATATATTTCTCACAAATCAATTTCCACTTTTATATTTTAAAACATCTAACACTTAGGATGGGAAAGTAAAGTCCTTACCTTTACAGTAAGGAATATTTGTATCTCATGTATGTTTGTGTCTTTTTTTCTATGACTCATTTTAAATGTCCAGGTAATGGAAAATGTGTTCAAGACCTGCCAGGAAAGTCCACATGAATGTCTTTGTGAAGTAGCAGTTGCAAGTAGTATTGAAGTGGGGAAAACGTGAGATTAGCAACAACTTTAAATTTGAGCTCTACACATAATCCAGAGCTGATTAGTAATAACGGTAACAATTTAGGGGTGAGGACTGAGGAGTTCATTAAGTGTCAGAACATGCTTCTGACTCCTAAGCCTGATGAGATGCATGCTGCATATAGATCTCGTATGTCTCCTGTTCTTAAAAAATCCATCGTATATTCAGAGCATTTTATTCATGATTGTGACAGTCCAAAAGATCTGCAGTATCATAATTCTGTTCTCCCTGCCCAAGAAATTCTTCAGCGAGGAGGAAACCTGCTAAATGTACTGTGTGATGAAAAATATTGTACTTAACACCGACCATCACTACACATCCGAAAATGTACACAGGAGAGACTTCTCATATATGTACTAAATATGAGAAATCTTTCAGTAATGAAATACGCCTTACAATACCTCAGAGAAAATATCCTGAGATATGTGATGCGTACATCAATTGTGAAAATTAATTTCTGAGAAGTTAGACCTGACGTTCCAACCTCGATCTCCAAGAGAAGACAAACCTTATGAATATGAGGAACGTAATAAAATTTCTGCCCAGAATTCAGCTCTCAGCACACATCAGAGATCTCACACAGAAGAGAAATCGTATGAATGGGATAAATGTGGGAAGACATTTAGACTGAAACCATACCTCACTTTGCACCCGAGAAGACACACAGAAGAGAAAACTTATGAATGTAACAAATGTGAAAAGTCTTTCACCCAGAAGATACACCTTCGAGTTCATCAAATAACATACAGAAGAGAGAAATCTTATAAGGGTAATGAATGTGGAAAGTCTTTCCAAGGGAAGGGAAAACTTCGTGTTCATCAGAGAATACACACAGGAGTGAAACCTTATGAATGTAACCAATGTGTAAAGTCTTTCGACAGAAATCTTCTATCAAATTGCATCAAATAACACACACAGGAGAGAAACCTTATGTGTGCAACAAATGTGGAAAGACCTTCAAGTGGAAGTCATATCTTGATGGGCATAATAGAACACACACAGGAGAGAAAACTTATGCATGTAGTGAATGCGGAAAGTCTTTCAAATGGAAGGTAAAACTCCATGTTCATCAGAGAATATACTCAGGAGAAACACCTTATGAGTGTAACATATGTGGAAAGTCCTTCACACAGAAGCCAAACCTCAACATGCATAAGACAATTCAAACAGGAGAAAAACCTTATGAATGTAACCGATGTGGAATGTCTTTCAAATGGAAGTCTTCCCTCAAATTGCATCAGAGAACACACACAGGAGAGAAACTGTACGAGTGCATCAAATGTGGTAAGACCTTCAGATGGAAGTCACATTACAGGAGGCATAACAGAATTCACACATATTAGGAACCTTAGGAATATAACCAAAGTTGAATGTCTTTCGTGCAGTATTCACCCTTCAGGAAGCGTAAGAGAGTTCACACATATGAGAAGCCTTAGCAATGTAATAAATAGGAAAGACTTTTTAGTCTGTGGAAGAAAACTCAGCTTGTGTCACAGAACCAACACAAGATAAAACCCTTAATGAATGTAGCAAATGTTCAGTCTTTACCCCAGAAGGCACAAGTCAAGATTTATCACTAAACACCCACAGGATATAATCCGATGAATAAAATGAAAGGGAAATTTTTTTGAAGAACTCATAGTTGAGTTTGCATGATACCACACAGACACAGGATAAAAATCGTATGAATATAAGAATATGAAAAATCCATCATGAACGCATGACTAAGTATAAAATGCATACAGGAGAGAAAAACCTTATGAATATTACAAATGTGGAAAGTGTTTGACCTGGAAGGCATACTTCTGTGTTCATCACAAACCTGATTCCCATAGAAGAAAAGAAAACTAATGAATAGAACAAATGTGCAATGACTTTTAATCAGAAGTCAGTCTTCAGTACATTTCAGAACATATACAATAGAGAAATAGAGAAATTCTGAGTAATGAAAAACATTTAGCTATATATAGAATCTCTGTATATGGGAGCATTAGGGTAAGTCTTCTAAACAAAGTCAACCTTCAGCAAGCATTAAGAACACTCACAGAAGAAATAATAGCATGTAGGAAAACCGTTGTCAGAAACCTCTAAAAGCTGACTGTGTGGCTTAGTGGTAGAGTGCTAACCTATCAAGGATGAAGGCCTGGGTTAGATTCCTCAATACTGCGTGAAAAGAGCAAGCCGGAAGCAGCACTGTGGTTCAAATGGTAGAGTGCTAACCTTGAGCAAAAGTAGCTCAGGCCCTGAGTTCAAGCCTAAGGATTGGAGAGAGAGAGAGAGAGAGAGAGAGAGAGAGAGAGAGAGAGAGAGAGAGAGAGAGAGAGAGAGAGAGAGAGAGAGAGAGAGAGAGAAAGAGAGAGAGAGAGAAAAGAGAGAGAAATAGGAACTTCTAAATTTTACAGAGATAGAGAAAGAGAGAGAAGGAGACAGAAACTAATTTCTAAACTTTACAGTCTTTCTATTTCCTTACAAATTCGTCTATGTCATTCTTTCTGACAGAAGCACAGAATTCCATTGTGTAAAAATACCCTATTTGATCTACTCATCAACTGACGGGCATCTGGGTTGGTTCCATATCTATGCTATGGTAAATAGTGCTGTGATAAATGTTATTGTTCTAGTGAAGTTAGTATGTCCTATCTGGACGATTGGCAAGTAGTGAAATTGCTGGATCACAGGGGAGCTCTATGTTTAGTCTTTTTGGGATACTGCCATAGTGCTTTCCATAGTGGTTGAACGAGTTTGCAATCCCACCAGCAGTGCAGTAGTGATCCCTCCTGGCCACATCCCCTCCAGCATACGTTATTAGATTTCTGGATCTTGGCCATTCTAACTGGAATGAGGAGGAAAAGGGAAAGAGGAACTGAAACTTGCTCTCCTTACAGATGACATGATTCTGTATATAATTAACCCTATAGACTCTACTCAGAAGTTGCTTCAGCTGATATAAAACTTTGGTAAGGTAGCAGGGTATAAAATGAACCCTCAATGTCAACTGCCTTCGTATATGCCAACAAATGAGAGGAATGAGGCAAGAATCAGGATAGCAACTCATTTTGCTATCAAAGAAAATAAAATACCTAGGAATTAACTTAGAATGTAAAGCACCTTTTTGATGGAACTATAAACCCTGGAGAAGGAAATTAACACAGAACTGAGGAAATGCAAAAACCTATGCTCCTGGTTTGGAAGAAGTAATATTGTAAAAATGGCAATCTTGATAAGGACTATCTACAAATTCAGTGCAATATTCATCAATATCCCAATGTCATTCTTTAAAGAAACAGAAGAGGAAATCCAAAATTTCACTTGGAATAATAAAAGATCCCTTATAGTCTGTCTTCTTGCATGATACATAATGTTTAATCTCACCTTCTCCACCAAAATCTCACCTTTCTCATTGAGACATAGGTGGCCCTGTTTACTAGCAGCAAAGGCTCAAACGCGCAGTTTCAGGTGTCACCACTGCCTCTGTTACTGGGTAGATTCAACTCTGTCATCGATTCTGAGGTCTGTTCTGGGAGTCTTGGTCACAAGTTGTTCTGTGGCATCTGCTGCCAGCCTGTGCCTATTTGCATCCTTTTCCTCCAGCAGCCTACAACAGGGAATGAAGTTCAGGCGCTGATGCTCTCCTTCATATGCAGGGCAGGATGAGCCCAACCCTCCCTCATCTTCCTCTTCCAATTTTTGGGAAAAAATGTGCTGGCAGAAATCCTCAGGTGTGGGGCATGGCTGATCCACACTTTTAATCCAGGCTGGTCAGGAGGCTGAGTTCTGAGTATGGAAGTTCCAAGTCACCTAGAACAGGAAAGTCTGAGAGATTCTTACTACCAAAAATAAAAACAGCTGGGAATGGAGTTTGGGCTCAAGTGGTAAAGGGCTAGTCTTGAGTACATATCTTTAGTGCCCAGGCCCTGAGTTCAGGCTCCAGCACTGCCAACAACCTCACTTTAGTGAGATTTTAGTTTTATCCATGTAGGCACATGTCACTGGAATCTTTGCTGGTAGAGATAGTCTTCATAATTTTGTCTCAAGGTAAAGGTCCTCCTGGGGTAGTACACAAAAGGTGTCATGGAGAGAGGAGCCCCACTTGCTCCAGGTTTGAAGATGGCATAGGTCAAGCCAGCATGGAGTTGGCACATCAGTCTTTTTCCTAGCACCAACTACCAGTGAATGTCAAATGACATTGATTGTTGTGGGATTGTGTGATTGAAGTGCCCCATTAAGGGCAGTGTTAGCACATCCGAACTTGGATACCAGGAATGCTGAAATCTCAAAGCTAAGATTTCTGTTGGCTACAGAAATGCTGGTGTGTCTGTTATTCACTAAAAGTTCAGGTGCAAAGATTCTGAAGCTTGATGCCATGTGTTTATTCCATTTAGTAAAATTAGTTTAATGCACTGTATAAGTTAAAACATTTGATAAGTGTCAGGGGTAGTGAAAACATTGTTCTTGAAGTCAGGTGTCTGGCAGGGTAATGGGGGGTGTTGGTGGCTGGGACTATGAAGCTGGAGCTGCTATCAAACCATGGATCATGTTCCTCTTTGTCTGGGAGAAATGACTCCAAAGATGAAACTTGAATGGTGAGGAAAAGATGATGATGTACTCAGGAAATTTCTCCAAAACAAATGCTCATGTGGAAGTGGGATGGGGGCTGGGCATATCTGAGGCAGAGCTTAAGGGGGCTTCTCATGGCGTTGAGAATGTTCCTTGCGACTTCAGGCATGCAGCAGGGTGTTTTAGATGGCCATTGTGAGATGGATGGAATAAGACTGGAGACAAGATGACTGCTGGGATCCTGCAATGCTCTTGCATAAGTGGCTGGTGGCTCACCTGAAAGAACTAATTATGTCTAAAAAAGAAATCCTGAATTTGTTTTGATTAGATAATACCTGTAATCCGAGGCATATTCAGGATCCTGATCTTAGTATTGTGGTTTAAAACCAACCCAGCAAAGGGAAAAATGCATGAGACACTTACTCCCAGTTTAGAGCAAGAACAAAGATTGAAGTAGAGATGTGGATCAAGAGATAGAGTGCTACCTTGAGCAAAGAAAAGCTAAGAAAAAGCTCCAGGTCTTGAGTTCAAGGCCAGGAATGAAAGAAGGAAGGTAAAAAAAAGGGAAGTATGTGAGGAAGGGAAATATATAAATGAAAGAGAGAAGGAACTAGAAATTTAAAACTAGAGAATATTTAAAAGTCATCAGTCCTTCTAAGAAAAGTGTTGGAGTATGGGTTCTATATGTGGTGAACTGGAAGCCCAGCAGTGACTTGTTAACCAAAGAGTCACCATGATGAGCAAAGGATAGAAATCTGCATGAGCCTCTTAGCGGATGGAGTCACAGAAGAGAACCTCAGCTCCCATCCCATAGTTAGAAGTATATAGAGATGGGGAAGTTGGCATCACCTTGATGTCATTGTGTCCATGGAGACTGGAAGCCATGGCTCTGTGAAAGCACAATGTTCTGGTTACTGAACTGAGAGGCTGAGGAGAGCCAAGTCCTGGCCATGAAGAAATCAGGGTGGCAGCAGAGGAACTCTGCTGCAGTGTGTTCCTGCTTGGCAGTTCTTATTGTGTGGTGGATCAGGCCGGAGCGGGTGATAGTAACTGTTTTGTGGTCACAAGCCCTTCACCAAGAGCTTCCTCTGGGATCCTCATAAGCTACAGGGTGGCTGGTGGTGGGATGTGTGTGGGGTGGAAGTGACAGAGGAACGGACGCATGGCAAGGTGGGTGAAGAGATGAGAGGAATGATGAGAGCCCAGTTCATTGGTTTCCAAGGTTAATGGGTGGGAGGTAGAGATGCATGATGGAGGAAAGATGGAGGCAGGGGAAGGTGGTGACAGAGTGAGGCCATCTGTAGTGCCAGCCTGGCCATCATCTGAAGCCCATAGGCAGCTTCCTGATCCCTCACTTTGTCCTGCTCCTTGGGGATGGAATGTCACATGTACCCAGAGCTAGGGGTGGGGCAATGTTAGTCGCACCTGGAGAACCATTGGCCTCTACCTGGGTGAGGGGTGGTTATGGCTCCCATGTTGGGTGGCCTGATAGCTATGGAACAGATCTCTCCTTAGCTACCACAGTCAGTGGCTGCTCTCCATCTAGGGTTAGGGCACCTGCTCAGCCATCAGGACACCCCATGCCAGGACAGAGGCCTACAATTCAGATCGCAGCACAGGGGTGAAGATGATCTCACCATAGCCCTAGTTACATGGCTGTCCCTGCATGCAGGACAGGATGAGCTTTGGGAAGATGTTCACTGTGTTTTTCCACAGCCTATCCCGGCCTATTCTTGTGTCTGATTAGACCAAGAGAGTACCAGGTTCCCTCTCATAGTCCTGGCTCTTTTTCTTTGACAGTCATGAGGCTTGAACTCAGGTCCTGGGTACTGTCCCTGAGCTCTTTTGCTCAAGGTTGATGCTCTACCATTTGAACCATAGTGCCATTTCCAGCTTTTCCTTTTCATGTGGATCTCTGATATCTCCAGTGCTGTGCCTGCAGGGAGGCACTCACCCCAGAGACAGAGCCACCTCTGCCGTGACTGTGACTGCCCACAACCCTCACACCCACTCCTTGCACACCCCTCGACTCCAGTTTTAGCTCCTCTTGGACTGGGTGTCCAGCCTACCCCTTCCTACACTCACAAAGGGTCTACAATTGTCTTCCCAGGGTCCTTTCTTCTTCCAGCCAGAGTACAGACTGTGCACATCTTGACGATCACAGAGCTCAAAGCCAAAGGCTGAGATGCAGAAGGGGTTGACCCACTAGCTGCACAGGGCCCATGGATCATCCTGTGCATCCCCCAGCCTGTGACTTCCCCCACCCCCGAGCAGGGAAGCTCCATGCCCACATCCTGATCCCTGGTCCCCTCCAATTCCATTCTCTCTTGGATATTGCAGACTGTCTACCATCAGGATCTAAAATTCTATTCATCACTTTATGTCCTTATCACTGATTTGCTACTTTGGCAGGATCTCCCCGTGCCTGGAGAGTGGGCATGTCATGTACTCTCTGTGGATAAGTTGCCCCAGGAGAAGAAATATGCACTTCATGTGAGTGTTGGACAGGGCAGGAGGGCTCCCTAGGATGAGAAGCCACTGGAGGGGTGCAGATGGGGGAATGCTAGGGGCCCCAGGGGACAGTGGGAGTTTGGGCACAGTTGATTCCTTCTGCAGGGTTGACACCGCTTCACAAATCCAACAGAATGAGGTTCACATTACAGATGTCAGAGACAGTGCAGATTGCCAATGGGCGCAGGGGTCACTGTCACCCCCAGATGCTGGCTGCATGCTGGGATGCACGCAGAGATGTTTTCAAGATCAGATAATGAGGATGTTGCAGGGTGTAACCATTCTTTTCAGATGGCACTCTACCTCTCTTGAGCTTCATCTCTATCTTTGGATTTTTCTTGGCAGGTAACTGGAAATGAGAGTTTCATGGACTTTCCTTTCTGGACTGGCTTCAAACAGAAGCTATGCACAGTTTTCAAACCATACCCTGCTGAAGAAGGGAAGCTTGATCTGGTGCTTAACTGGGTTGCACTTTGGCTCCGTTTGCTATGCCTCACGGGAGGGGGCTCATCATGTGTAGACTAAGATCTCATGACCTTCAAAGCCAAATGCTACCTGAAAGTTCAGGGTCCCAGCCTGTGTGTTGGGCCTGGGTGAATGCATTCTCTGTTATGCTGGGTCATCAACCCATGTTTTAAGCTGGAAGTAGGCAGTGCCACATTTGATAAGAACATCTGCCAGAGATTGTCACCTCATGAAAGCAGATTCTAAATTTGTATTCCATTTCCTGTGGTGGAGTCTATGAGACTCTCATCTACAGTTAACCACTGGAATATGGGAAATGTCACTGTGGCTTCATAGGTAGGGTGATAGCCTTGAGTTGAAGAGCTCAGGAACAGTGCCCAGGCCCAGAGTTCAAGCCTTACAAATCCCCCAGCCAAAAAAAAGAAAAAAAAGTTTCTTCCCCAAGTGATTATTATGCCAGACATAGAACATTAACATTCTCTGTGTACTTCACAGTATTATTACTTGATACCCTAAGATTCTGCAATATTCTTACAGTACCAGCATATGTCATCATATAATGTAGTTGCTTTTCAATGGAATAATTCCATTTATAACCTAAATCTACTCCCCCGACTTATTTTTGTCGATACCACAATTGCTCTACCATGATATGTCACAAGCCATTAAACATTTTATGGTGGGTAATTGGAAAGGAGTCTCATGGAATTTTGTGCCAGGCTGGCTTTGAACCATGGTCCTCAGATCTCAGTCTCCTGAGTAGCTAGGATGACAGGCGTGAGCCACCAACACCTGGCTTGCCTTTTTATTTTTTTGTGGGTCTTGGGACTTGAACTCTGGGCCTAGGCACCATCCCTAAGCTTTTCAGGTCAATACTTCATGTAAGTCTAAACATTTAAGTAAAGGAATAAAATTCCAACAAAAAAGAATAAAATTCCAGACATGATGTGTTTATAACTCAGTGCTAATTACTTGATGAAAATGTGCCATTCCAGAAGCTGGTGTCATTTCATGATGTAGCTGTGGATTTCAGCTGGGAAGAGTGGCAGCATCTGGACAATGCTCAGAGGACCCTGTACAGAGATGTAATGCTGGAGACCTACAGCAACCTGGTGTCCTTAGGTGAGCAAAAGTCAAATTCACTTGCAAGGCCAACTGCCTTGTTATTTTGCAGATACGTGAATGTTTATCAAACTTTCAATACTATTTAAATGAAAGATTCCAGGCCCTGAGAAGTATCATTACTTTCTAAAGAAAACCTAAGGTAATTTTGTACTCATTCTTCAGGATACCTTCAGGATACTTTGACAGCAGTTCTAAATTATGTTTCCTCTAATGGAGACGACATTCCAAACTTACACAGTAATTGTAAGTGGATGAACAATCCAGAATAGAATATATATCATTATTGGAAATAGGATCTACAAATCACTAAACAGTGAGTTTATAATGGAAACCTGGCACTAGGTGCAATGTTTCATGCCTGTAATCTTAAAATATTCAGGAGGAAGAAATCTAAGAATTCTAATTTGAAGCCAGCAATGGCATAAAAATTGCCATGAAACACTGTAACTCCAAGTAACCCCTCAAAAATGTTAGTGGAGTGTCAAGAGTTTGACTTTGTGGTTGAGTGCTTGCCTAGCATGCGTGAAGACCTATGCATGTAAGTGGAGCTGGGACTCAAACTGGTATTTTTCTAGCCTTGAGCAAGACAGCTAAGTTTATGCCATACAAAATGAATCCAGAGCTGGGGAAAAGTCAACCATGGAGCCAGTGAGAAATGAGAAAAAAGATTTAATAGATACCTTGTGAGTAGGATGTCTGCGAACTTAAAGCAATGATGACACAGCATAAGCAATAATTCTGTACTGTTTCTAATTTACAGGGCCCTGTGTTCCCAAACCTGTATTAATTGACAAGCGAGAGCACTGTGTAGAACTCTGGATAGGAAATTCCTCTGACAAGAATATCACAGGTGAGTGAATGCATCTTCATATTGATGTTGGAACCTGAGCCCCATTGGTAAGTTCATGTTGTGATGTACTGAGCAATAATATTCTTAGTTACCCTAAATCCTGTGTGGAACCTATGGAATTCTTCGTGAATGAATCAAGAATCATTTTCTTTTCCCAATCCTATGCTTGGTCTCAGGGCCTGAGCATGGTCCTTGGGTTTTCTCAAGTCTAGCGCTCTACTTCTTGAGTCATAGCACCACTTCTGGCTTTTTCTTTGTATGTAGTACCAAGGAACTGAACCAGGTCTTTGTGCATGCTACCTCAAACCACCGGCACCAAGAATCATAGGGTGATATAATGAATTCTATGTGGCAGTAGAGTTAAAGTTAGATTTCTCTGTAGAAATCATTGTGAAACAAAATAAAATGAGAAAGCCATGAGCCCGTGGCTCATGCCTGTAATCCTAGCTCCTTAGGAGGCTGAGATCTGAGGATCAAGGTTCAAAGACTGACCTATCACAAAAACACCTTAGACTCTTCTCTCCAATGAACCAATAGAAAATGAGAAGTGGGGTTGAGGCCAAACACATAGGGCAGTAGCCTTGAGCTGAAGAGATCAGGAAGAAAAGCCAGCTCTAGAATTCAAGTCCCATGACTGCAAAACAAGAAAGAAAGAAAGAAAGAAAGAAAGAAAGAAAGAAAGAAAGAAAGAAAGAAAGAAAGAAGAAAGAGGGAAGAAAGAGGGAAGAAAGAGGGAAGGAAGGAAAGGAAGACACAAAGAAAAAGAAAGAAAGAAAGAAAGAAGGAAAGAAAGAAAGAAAGAAAGAAAGAAAGAAAGAATGATATTTAATTTCTTTAAAACTAAGAGTATGAATGATTGAGCAAACAAGGAATAAGTCAGGGCATTATTCTCTGATAAGGATAATATCTTTTTGCTGGTAGGAAGAGACTGGTATTCAGAACCAGACCTTTCCACCAGAAATTGAGCCTAGTGGTAGAGTGCTTGCCTAGCATTCACAAAGACACAGGTTTGATTCCTTATTACCACATTCATAGAAAAAGCCAGAAGTAATGACTACATTGGTAGGGTTCTAGTCTGGAGAAAAGCCAAGGACAGTGGCTAGGTCCTAATTTCAAACCCAGGAATGGAAGAAAAAAAAACAACAAAGTTTCAATCAACATAAGAAAATTAACTAGAAAATGAGCTGGAGATTTTCTGGTCTTCCATGGTTCTGAGGGACACGAGTGTTAGAAAAGGAATTTTTATAAGACTTCAAATGGAAAGAAACAAATTTCAAAATTCCCACAAATATCTAAATTGAGACTTTAGTGAGAAGTTGTAACTGAAGGGATTTAGGTGTAAGTCCTTACTCTCAAGAATCGTTCTTGCTTGGATCTAAGGCAAACAGACATATGAACCAAACTTGTGGCCGCTGAATCTAGAAAATATTCGTGTTCCTCACTTAATGGTTAATAAGCAAACAGCATTAAAAGTGGGTAAGGTAATCCTATCTGCTACTCAGGACCTGAGACTCTTATCTGTAGTTAACTCTAGAAAACAGGAAGTGGGCTGTAGCTCAAGGATAGTGGTTATAGTCTTCTGCTGAAGTGTTCAGGGACAGGGCCGATGCCTATGAACTACAAAAAAAAAAAGAAAAGAAAAGAATAAAAGGTTTTAGAAAGATGCAAAACAGCACAATATTTAGATTATTTCTCAAAAATAAAAGAAAGGCAGCTATTCCTCACTGTATAAACAAAACAGTATTTGAAAAAAACAGCTGCATGTATACTATAGGCAGTACTCAGCTTAAAACTGTAGCAATACATAGATGGGTAATTTCAATAAATATTTCCTGTGATATAAAAAGAGAACTAAAACACAGAAAAACATTGTTGGTCATTGTAAAATATCATTTTCTTAATATGTTAGGGAGAAAAGCATATATTTCTCACAAATCAATTTCCACTTTTATATTTTAAAATATCTAACACATAGGATGGGAAAGTAAAGTCATTACCTTTACAGTAAGGAATATTTGTATCTCATGTATGTTTGTGTCTTTTTTTCTATGACTCATTTTAGATGTCCAGATAATGGAAAATGTGTTCAAGACCTGCCAGGAAAGTCCACATGAATGTCTTTGTGAAGTAGCAGTTGCAAGTAGTATCGAAGTGGAGGAAAACGTGAGATTAGCAACAACTTTAAATTTGAGCTCTACACATCATCCAGAGCTGATTAGTAATAACGGTAACAACTCAGGGGTGAGGACTGAGGAGATCATTAAGTATCAGAACATGATTCTGTCTCCTAAGCCTGATGAGATGCATGCTGCATATAGATCTGGTATGTCTCCTCTTCTTAAAAAATCCATTGGATATTCAGAGCATTTTATTCATGATTGTGACAGTCCAAAAGATCTGCAGTATCATAATTCTGTTCTCCCTACCCAAGAAATTCTTCAGGGAGGGAGGAAAACTGCTAAATGTACTGTGTGATGAAAAATATTGTACTTAACACCGACCATCACTACGCATCCGAAAATGTACACAGGAGAGACTCCTCATACATGTAGTAAATGTGAGAAATCTTTCAGTAATGAAATATGCCTTACAACACCTCAGAGCAAATATCCTGAGATATGTGATGCGTACATCAAGTGTGAAAATTAATTTCTGAGAAGTCAGAGCTGACGCTCCAACCTCGATCTCCAAGAGAAGAGAAACCTTATGAATATGAGGAACGTAATAAAATTTCTGCCCAGAATTCAGCTCTCAGCACATGTCAGAGAGCTCACACAGAAGAGAAATCTTATGAATGGGATAAATGTGGGAAGACTTTTACACTGAAATCATACCTCACTTTGCACCAGAGAAGACACACAGAAGAGAAACCTTATGAATGTAACAAATGTGAAAAGTCTTACACCCAGAAGATACACCTTCGAGTTCATCAAATAACACACACAGGAGAGAAATCTTATAAATGTAATGAATGTGGAAAATCTTTCCAAAGGAAGGGAAAACTTCGTGTTCATCAGAGAATACACACAGGAGTGAAACCTTATGAATGTAACCAATGTGTAAAATCTTTCAGACAGAAATCTTCCCTCAAATTGCATCAAAGAACACACACAGGAGAGAAACTTATGTGTGCACCAAATGTGGAAAGACCTTCAAGTGGAAGTCATATCTTGATGTGCATAATAGAGCACACACAGGAGAGAAAACTTATGCATGTAGTGAATGCGGAAAGTCTTTCAAATGGAAGGTAAAACTCCATGTTCATCAGAGAACATACTCAGGAGAAGCACCTTATGAGTGTAACATATGTGGAAAGTCCTTCACACAGAAGCCAAACCTCAACATGCATAAGACAATTCAAACAGGAGAAAAACCTTATGAATGTAACCGATGTGGAATGTCTTTCAAATGGAAGTCTTCCCTCAAATTGCATCAGAGAACACACACAGGGGAGAAACTGTACGAGTGCATCAAATGTGGTAAGACCTTCAGATGGAAGTCACATTACAGGAGGCATAACAGAAATCACACATATTAGGAACCTTAGGAATATAACCAAAGTTGAAAGTCTTTCGTGCAGTATTCACCCTTCAGGAAGCATAAGAGACTTCACACATATGAGAAGCCTTAGCAATGTAATAAATAGGAAAGACTTTTTAGTCTGTGGAAGAAAACTCAGCTTGTGTCACAGAACCAACACAAGATAAAACCCTTAATGAATGTAGCAAATGTTCAGTCTTTTCCCCAGAAGGCACAAGTCAAGATTTATCACTAAACACCCACAGGATAGAATCCTATGAATAAAATGAAAGGGAAATTTTTTTTGAAGAACTCATAGTTGAGTTTGCATGATACCACACAGAAACAGGATAAAAATAGCATGAATATAAGAATATGAAAAATTCATCATGAACGCATGACTAAGTATAAAATGCACATAGGAGAGAAAAAACTTATGAATATTACAAAGGTGGAAAGTGTTTGACCTGGAAGGCATACTTCTGTGTTGATCACAAACCTGATTCCCATAGAAGAAAAGAAAACTAATGAATAGAACAAATGTGCAATGACTTTTAATCAGAAGTCAGTCTTCAGTACATTTCAGAACATACACAATAGAGAAATTCTGAGTAATAAAAAACATTTAGCTATATATAGTATCTCTGTATATGGGAGCATTAGGGTAAGTCTTCTAAACAAAGTCAAACTTCAGCAAGCATTAAGAGCACTCACAGAAGAAATAATAGCATGTAGGAAAACCTTTGTCAGAAACCTCTAAAAGCTGACTGTGTGGCTTAGTGGTAGAGTGCTAACCTATCAAGGATAAAGGCCTGGGTTAGATTCCTCAATACTACGTGAAAAGAGCAAGCCAGAAGCAGCACTGTGGTTCAAATGGTAGAGTGCTAACCTTGAGCAAAAGTAGCTCAGGCCCTGAGTTCAAGCCTAAGGATTGGAGAGAGACAGAGAGAGAGAGAGAGAGAGAGAGAGAGAGAGAGAGAGAGAGAGAGAGAGAGAGAGAGAGAGAGAGAGAGAGAGAGAGAGAGAGAAAAGAGAGTGAAAGAGAGAGAGAGAGAGAAAAGAGAGTGAAAGAGAGAGAGAAACAGGAACTTCTAAATTTTACAGAGATAGAGGAGGAGAGAGAGAAGGAGACAGAAACTAATTTCTAAACTTTACAGTCTTTCTATGTCCTTACAAATTCGTCTATGTCATTCTTTCTGACAGAAGCACAGAATTCCATTGTGTAAAAATACCATATTTGATCTACTCATCAACTGACGGACATCTGGGTTGGTTCCATACCTTTGCTATAGTAAATAGTGCTGTGATAAATGGTATTGTTCTAGTGAATTTAGTATGTCCTATCTGGACGATTGGCAAGTAGTGAAATTGCTGGATCACAGGGGAGCTCTATGTTTAGTCTTTTTGGGATACTGCCATAGTGCTTTCCATAGTGGTTGAACGAGTTTGCAATCCCACCAGCAATGTGGTAGTGATCCCTACTGGCCACATCCCCTCCAGCATACGTTATTAGTTTTCTGGATCTTGGCCATTCTAACTGGAGTGAGGAGGAAAAGGGAAAGAGGAACTGAAACTTTCTCTCCTTACAGAGGACATGATTCTGTATTTAAAGAACCCTATAGACTCTACTCCGAAGCTGCTTGAGCTGATATAAAACTTTGGTAAGGTAGCAGGGTATAAAATTAACCCTCAATGTCAACTGCCTTCCTATATGCCAACAAATTAGAGGAATGAGGCAAGAATCAGGATAGCAACTCATTTTGCTATCAAAGAAAATAAAATACCTAGGAATTAATTTAGAATATAAAGCACCTTTTTGATGGAACTATAAACCCTGGAGAAGGAAATTAACGCAGAACTGAGGAAATGCAAAAACCTATGCTCCTGCTTTGGAAGAAGTAATATTGTAAAAATGGCAATCTTGATAAGGACTATCTACAAATTCAGTGCAATATTCATCAATAACCCAATGTCATTCTTTAAAGAAACAGAAGAGGAAATCCAAAATTTCACTTGGAATAATAAAAGACCCCTTATAGTCTGTCTTCTTGCATGATACATAATGTTTAATCTCACCTTCTCCACCAAAATCTCACCTTTCTCATTGAGACATAGGTGGCCCTGTTTACTAGCAGCAAACGCTCAAACACGCAGTTTCAGGTGTCACCACTGCCTCTGTTACTGGGTAGATCCAACTCTGTCATCGATTCTGAGTTCTGCTCTGGGAGTCTTGGTCATAAGTTGTTCTGTGGCATCTGCTGCTAGCCTGTGCCTATTTGCTTCCTTTTCCTCCAGCAGCCTACAACAGGGAATGAAGTTCAGGCGCTGATGCTCTCCTTCATATGCAGGGCAGGATGAGCCCAACCCTCCCTCATCTTCCTCTTCCAATTTTTGGGAAAAAATGTGCTGGCAGAAGTCCTCAGGTGTGGGGCATGGCTGATGCACACTTTTAATCCAGGCTGGTCAGGAGGCTGAGATCTGAGTATGGAAGTTCCAAGTCACCTAGAACAGGAAAGTCTGATTGATTCTTACTACCAAACATAAAAACAGCTGGGAATGGAGTTTGGGCTCAAGTGGTAAAGGGCTAGTCTTGAGTACAAATGCTTAGTGCCCAGGCCCTGAGTTCAGGCTCCAGCACTGCCAACACCCTCACTTTAGTGAGATTTTAGCTTTATCCATGTAGGCACATGTCACTGGAATCTTTGCTGGTAGAGATAGTCTTCAAAATTTTGTCTCAAGGTAAAGGTCTTCCTGGGGTAGTACACAAAAGGTGTCATGGAGAGAGGAGCCCCACTTGCTCCAGGTTTGAAGATGGCATAGGTCAAGCCAGCATGGAGTTGGCACATTAGTCTTTTTCCTATCACCACCTACCAGTGAATGTCAAATGACATTGATTGTTGTGGGATTGTGTGATTGAAGTGCCCCATTAAGGGCAGTGTTAGCACATCCAAACTTGGATACCAGGAATGCTGAAATCTCAAAGCTAAGATTTCTGTTGGCTACAGAAATGCTGGTGTGTCTGTTATTCACTAAAAGTTCAGGTGCAAAGATTCTGAAGCTTGATGCCATGTGTCTATTCCATTAAGTAAAATTATTATAATGCACTGTATAAGTTAAAACATTTGATAAGAGTCAGGGGTAGTGAAAACATTGTTCTTGAATTCAGGTGTCTGGCAGGGTAATGGGGGGATTTTGGTGGATGGGACTATGAAGCTGGAGCTGCTATCAAACCATGGATCATGTTCCTCTTTGTCTGGGAGAAATGACTCCAAAGATGAAATTTGAATGGTGAGGAAAAGATGATGATGTTCTCAGGAAATTTCTCCTAAACAAATGGTCATGTGGAAGTGGGATGGGGGCTGGGCATATCTGAGGCAGAGCTTAAGGGGGCTTCTCATGGCGTTGAGAACGTTCCTTGTGACTTCAGGCATGCAGCAGGGTGTTTTAGATGGCCATTGTGAGATGGATGGAATAAGACTCGAGACAAGATGAATTCTGGGATCCTGCAATGCTCTTGCATGAGTGGCTGGTGGCTCACCTGAAAGAACTAATTATGTCTAAAAAAGAAATCAGGAATTTGTTTTGATTAGATAATACCTGTAATCCGAGGCATATTCAGGATCCTGATCTTAGTATTGTGGTTTAAAACCAACCCAGCAAAGGGAAAAATGCATGAGACTCTTACTCCCAGTTTAGAGCAAGAACAAAGATTGAAGTAGAGCTGTGGCTCAAGAGCTAGAGTGCTACCTTGAGCAAAGAAAAGCTAAGAAAAAGCTCCAGGTTTTGAGTTCAAGGCCAGGAATGAAAGAAGGAAGGTTAAAAAAGGGAAGTATGTGAGGAAGGGAAATATATAAATGAAAGAGAGAAGGAACTAGAAATTTTAAACTAGAGAATATTTAAAAGTCATCAGTCCTTCTAAGAAAAGTGTTGGAGTATGGGTTCTATATGTGATGAACTGGAAGCCCAGCAGTGACTTGTTAACCAAAGAGTCACCATGATGAGCAAAGGATAGAAATCTGCATGAGCCTCTTAGCGGATGGAGTCACAGAAGAGAACCTCAGCTCCCATCCCATAGTTAGAAGTATATAGAGATGAGGAAGTTGGCATCACCTTGATGTCATTGTGTCCATGGAGACTGGAAGCCATGGCTCTGTGAAAGCACAATGTTCTGGTTACTGAGCTGAGAGGCTGAGGAGAGCCAAGTCCTGGCCATGAAGAAATCAAGGTGGCAGCAGAGCAACTCTGCTGCAGTGTGTGCCTGCTTGGCTGTTCTTATTCTGTGGTGGATAAGGCCGGAGTGGGTGATAGTAACTGTTTTGTGGTCACAAGCCCTTCACCAAGAGCTTCCTCTGGATCCTCATAAGCTACAGGGTGGCTGGTGGTGGGATGTGTGTGTGGTGGAAGTGACAGAGGAATGGACGCATGGCAAGGTGGGTGAAGAGATGAGAGGAACGATGAGAGCCCAGTTCATTTGTTTCCAAGGTTAATGTTTGGGAGGTAGAGAGGCATGATGGAGGAAAGATGGAGGCAGGGGAAGGTGGTGACAGAGTGAGGCCATCTGTAGTGCCAGCCTGGCCATCATCTGAAGCCCATAGGCAGCTTCCTGATCCCTCTCTTTGTCCTGCTCCTTGTGGAGGGAATGTCACATGTACCCAGAGCTAGGGTTGGGGCAATGTTAGTAGCACCTGGAGAACCATTGGCCTCTACCTGGGTGAGGGGTGGTTATGGCTCCCATGCTGGGTGGCCCGTTAGCTATGAAACAGATCTCTCCTTAGCTACCACAGTCAGTGGCTGCTCTCCATCTAGGGTTAGGTCACCTGCTCAGCCATCAGGACACCCCATGCCAGGACAGAGGCCTACAATTCAGATGGCAGCACAGGGGTGAAGATGATCTCATCATAGCCCTAGTTACATGGCTCTCCCTGCATGCAGGACAGGATGAGCTGGGGGAAGATGTTCTCTGTGTTTTTCCACAGCCTATCGCGGCCTCTTCTTGTGTCTGATTAGACGCAGAGAGTACCAGGTTCCCTTTCATAGTCCTGGTTCTTTTTCTTTTACATTCATGAGGCTTGAACTCAGGTCCTGGGTACTGTCCCTGAGCTCTTTTGCTCAAGGTTGATGCTCTACCATTTGAACCATAGTGCCATTTCCAGCTTTTCCTTTTCATGTGGATCTCTGATATCTCCAGTGCTGTGCCTGCAGGGAGGCACTCACCCCACAGACAGAGCCACCTCTGCCGTGACTGTGACTGCCCACAACCCTCACACCCACTCCTTGCACACCCCTCGACTCCAGTTTTAGCTCCTCTTGGACTGGGTGTCCAGCCTACCCCTTCCTACACTCACAAAGGGTCTACAATTGTCTTCCCAGGGTCCTATCTTCTTCCAGCCAGAGTACAGACTGTGCACATCTTGACCATCACAGAGCTCAAAGCCAAAGGCTGAGATGCAGAAGGGGGTGACCCAGTAGCTGCACAGGGCCCATAGGTCATCCTGTGCATCCCCCAGCCTGTGACTTCCCCCACCCCGTTCGCAGGGAAGCTCCATGCCCACATCCTGATCCCTGGTCCCCTCCCATTCCATTCTACCTTGGATTTTGCAGACTGTCTACCATCAGGATCTAGAATTCTATTCATCACTTTATGTCCTTATCACTGATTTGCTACTTTGGCAGGATCTCACCATGCCTGGAGAGTGGGCATGTCATGTACTCTCTATGGAGAAGTTGCCCCAGGAGAAGAAATATGCACTTCATGTGAATGTTGGACAGGGCAGTAGGGCTCCTTAGGATCAGAAGCCACAGGAGGGGTGCAGATGGGGGAATGCTAGGGGCCCCAGGGGACAGTGGGAGTTAGGGCACAGTTGGTTCCTTCTGCAGGGTTAACACTGCTTCACAAACCCAACAGAATGAGGTTCACATTACAGATATCAGAGACAGTGCAGATTGCCAAAGGGCGCAGGGGTCATTGTCACCCCCAGATGCTGGCTGCATGCTGGGATGCACGCAGAGATGTTTTCAAGATCAGATAATGAGGATGTTGCAGGGTGTAACCATTCTTTTTAGATGGCTCTCTACCTCTCTTGAGCTTCATCTCTATCTTTGCCTTTTTCTTGGCAGTTAACTAGAAATGAGAGTTTCATGGACTTTCCTTTCTGGACTGGCTTCAAACAGAAGCTATGCACAGTTTTCAAACCATACCCTACTGAAGAAGGGAAGCTTGATCTGGTGCTTAACTGGGTTGCACTTTGGCTCCGTTTGCTATGCCTCACGGGAGGGGGCTCATCATTTGTAGACTAAGATCTCATGACCTTCAAAGCCAAATGCTACCTGAAAGTTCAGGGTCCCAGCCTATGTGTTGGGCCTGGGTGAATACATTCTCTGTTATGCTGGGTCATCAACCCATGTTTTAAGCTGGAAGTAGGCAGTGCCACATTTGATAAGAACATCTGCCAGAGATTGTCACCTCATGAAAGCAGATTCTAAATTTGTATTCCATTTCCTGTGGTGGAGAAATCCCCTCCAAGTTAGACAGGCTCACATCCACCTGCAGGTCACACTCCTAATGCACCCTTGAGTTTCCTCATGGTATTGGGATCTAAGTTTGTAGGGAATGCTGGTTTAGTCCATGAATTAGCTGGACAAGTGATGACAAACGTGTTGTGGATTAATATGAGAACAATTTAAGAAGCCCTGGAGGAGCATCAACTTGACCCTCTGTGGTGCTATAAATCTGATAGGATGTTCCAGACTGAGAAACAATCACATGGCTTTGTTTTTGGCATCCAGACATGTGAGTGCATGTCTTAGCTGTCAGCCAATACAGAGGAGGACATGAATAAGTGGGTGGAAAGCATCTGTCAGACCCCTGTCTGGGGTCAGGTGGAGAGAACATAGGAAGGTAGATACCATGGATGTGGTTGGGCCACAAAAAGGGTAAAAGAGGCAAAGGAACCAGGTACTGGTAGCTCAAGACTGTCATCCTAGCTACTCAGGAGTTTGAGATCTGAGGATCACAATTCAAAGCCAGCCCAGGACAGAAACTCCATGAGACTCTTATCTGCAATAAACTACTGAATGCAAGAAGCTCAAGCTCAGTGACAGCATCCAGGCCTAGCGTTCAAAACCCAGGACCGGCAGAAAAAAGTATCAAAGGACAAGAAGCTGGCCAAAAGTTAGAGGGACTCTATCTTGACAAACAATACAATGGTAAGTTGCACTCAGAAGACTTGCACAAAATCTGGAAATGCCTGAGACCTATCTATGTATGTTTCCTGTTTGTCTAAATACATATGTTTATGCATTTATATATTAGTATAGAGAGACAGATCAATACATATGACTATACATAGATATATAGCCAGACACTTATGGGTGGGTGGTATACTGTGTGAGAGTTTGTGTTTGTGTTTTGTGGATGGCTATCTTTGTTTAAGAAAGATAGAAAATATGTAAATATCTTTAAAAAAACTTGATAAAATATAGAGAGACATAAGCTCTTGAGGGAATCTGACATGACAAGATTATTCACAGGCACGTTTATCCTTATGGATTCCTCAGCAAGTTTTAATTTTTTCATTATTTTCTTTCTTTTTTTGAACCAGTGCTAAGGATTTCTCTCAGGGACCAGGTGCTGCCAATTACTAATTTTCTCATGGCTGGTACTAGAGGAACTGATCCACAGTTCCACTTTTGCCTTATTTATTCGTGCTTAACTGAAGATAAAGATTTCTATCAGTGACTTTCTTTCAGGGGCTGAATTCTAACGAGGGTCCCCAGACCTCAGCCTTCTCTATAGCTACAATTAACAATATGAGAACCCAGCACTGGGTTCCAATGCACAGGGCAAGAAATTGAGTGAATCTCTCAACTCCAATTAGCTATAATAAGCTAGAAGTGAAAGTCCAATACCTTTGAGGAAAAAATGCTGAGGGTTATCACACAGGCCCTATGAGTAAGCCCTAAACCCTGTACACATGTGTGCATGCACACATTGGCAGATACACACACACATGCACACACACAATATCTCAGGCAATATTGTATTTTGAATTAATATCCAAAGATTGGACAACAGGATAGCAAGTAATAAAATCTGTTTTTCTTGTCTACATTGAGGGAAAGGGATAAGTCAAAGATGCAGAAGCGAAGAATTCAGAGGCAAATGCTGTGAGTGAATAACTTGTAAAAAGCACATTTCTTTTCTTTTCTTTTCTTTCATTTTTTCTGCCATTCCTGGGGCTTGAACTCAGGGCCTGAGCACTGCTCTTGGCTTTTCCCAAGTCTAGCCCTCTGCCACTTGAGCCACATTGCCCTATGGATTTTTATATCTGTGTGATATTAAGGACTCAAACCTAGATCTTCATGGATGCTAGGCAAGCACTCTACCACTGGGCCAAACTCTAAACCCCGATAAAGTATTTATAAATAATCATCATCATCATATCAAAATATCCTTTCTCCTACAAAGAATGAACACTTATCTATGTCTGTAAGACTTTTTTTATGTCACCAATGCTTCTTTGATTTTCCCACTTGCATTTTTACAGATGACAGCACAGATATTCATCAGGAAGAAAAATAGATTAGGATACAGAAACCTAACAACGTCCTAGTAGATTGAAGTGAAAAATATGTGCAAGATGGCCTGGGTGTTTCATCTATTTGTAGAGTGCTTGGCTACCATACAAAAAGACTCCGGTTTGATTCTGCTGTACCATACACATAGAAAACGCTGGAAGTGGTGCTGTGGCTTGGTGGGACAGCTATAGCCTAAAGAAAGCCTAAGAACAATGGTCAGGCTCTGAGGTCAAGTCCCAGGACTAGCAAAAAAATGTGCAAGAGGCAAAATGCAAGCTGAGAAGGCACTGTGAAGTAAAATGTCTTGTGAAGGGTAAGGGGAATAGTGACAGTTAAGTTTGGATCTGACCTAAGAAAGGCTCCTTGAGCCTGAGACCAGGCTAGCACTTATGCCTAGTTAATGACTTGGGATTTGAACAAAAAGGTGTGCTGTTTACTACATCCATATGTGAGGTGGAACGGGAGATTTACCCTCCAGTATGTCTTTGGGGAGGTCTTCTGTGAGCAAGGAGCTTTGGTCATTGAGCCTTGAAAGGTGACCCTACCTCCCTCACAATGGAACAGAATATGGAACCCTGGTAACCAAGCAACTCTATGTGACAACCAGCTCAAGCCAGCTCCCTTGGCCTGTGGCTCAGGAACCAAAAAGATGTTGCTGTGCTGTTGCCAAATGTCAGGAAGCTCGGATCTCAGGCATCAGAGATATGGATGTCTCACTTGAAGAAGTAGATGCTGGATCAGTGCCAAGCCAAAATTCCAGTATATCAGGCATTTCTCTATGAAGAAAGCCAGGAAACTCCAGGGGAACTCAAATGAGGTATATTGAGAGGAAACCTGTTTGAACCCATCATCCTGCCCACACACTACAACCTTCTTGTGTGCTTTCAAGTGACTATACTGAGATTAGAGTGTGTCACTTCCAATCTGCTCTATTCCAATTCCTCAGTGTGAAGTGTGGTCCCATTCCTACGTTTGAAATATCCACTGTTTTGCCAACATAGTGTGATGGTAAGTCAGCTCAGATTCTGAATGAGCCTTGTAACCTATGGATCCTGGAGGAAGGCCTGTTGGAGATGCTGCTGACAAAGCTGATCCCTGCCTACCAGAAAGGTGATCTCTTTTATGTGGGAAACTTCCTGCACAATTTCAAATAGTGGAGGACAATGTAGTAGTTGCTGGAAATTCTCTTGAAAAAGTGAGTGTTCCCCCTCCAAACCCAGGTTTGCTCACCCTTCCTGGCCAAGTCTTGGAATACTTGGCTCCTCTCTGAGCCTGTTTGGTTCACTGCGGTGTTCACAGGGGAGCTAACCATGATACAACTGCACAAACTACTTTATTATGACTGGGACACCATGCCATTTCATTTCCCTCACAAGCTACTGGAGTCTCAACAGTGTGCTTACTGAGAAGTTGGATTTCAGGCATGAGTAAGTGGCTCCCAACTGCAGCCCTCACCTAGGAGACATCCTAGGAAATCCCATTTCCCTGTAAGAAATGAGGTGTCAGTACTAATGGCAGAGGCCTGTGAAATACTAGAGTCAGAGGAAAAGCTGGGGGCTGAATCACTTTTGAGCCATCAGGGAGGAATTGTGATAGCTTTGCCTGTTAGAACCTGAAAGCATTTATATTTTGGTGTGTGGTCCAGTGCTGCCACTTGAACCTGAACCCAGGTCTAAATGCCATCCCTTTGGTGTTCAAAAATTAGCACTGTACCATTTGAGTCATAGGTCAAGTTCTGGCTTTTTGCTGCCTAATTGAAGACAAGTGCCTTTAGAATTTCACTGACTAGACTGGCTTTCCACTGTGATTTTCAGAGCTCAGCCTGCGGGGCGGCTAAGATTAGAGGAATGAGCATTTAGTTCTTTATTTAGAGCATTCACTTATTGATTTATTTAGAGCATTTACTAAGTTAATTTAAGGTGCTTTTACTTTGGACAGATGCATAGAGGCCTCTCTCAGAAGCTTCTGGAAGTGGGGTGTAAAATTCATCCTGTTCTCGAGTGTGTCTTACCCCCCCTCCCAGCACATAAGTGCACATCTCTGCAGGACAGCCCCAGCATTAGAGTCCTGCAAGAATGGGGCTTTGGTAGAAGGCTCAGGATGGAGAGAGAAGACTCTCACTTTCCTTGTACCGAATGTGCCCACAGCATCATGTGTTCCATCTATACGATGTGAATGGACTTCTACCCCAGTGATTTCTACAAGTTCAAGAACTGCCACACCCTGACACAACTCAAGCTCTATATGAGGCTCCACATGCCAGCTTTGGACCTGCTCTTCTAAACACATACTTTTTGACCAACTGGAGGAATGTGCGACCAGTAAGACCAAGAAAAAGTAGAAGTCCTGGTGTGGGTGCCTCAGAGCATGTGAGTAGGAAGCCCATGTGGTCTAGATATTGGTTGGCCCTTACTTCTACAGAGCTTGGCAAAATGCCCTTTATGGGTGGTGTCAGCCAGTTAATGTCTGTCCTCTGAAAGGACTCGGGAATAAGCACTCATTAGAAAGACCCTACACCTCCTCAGTGTTCAGTCCAAACTCCAGTTCTACAGGTTCCTCCATTAGATCCTCATGGAAGTTGAGTGACACTTCAACTTGCAGAGTCCACTCTGTCCACTCTGTACCTATTTCCATTCTTAGGTTTGGGTCATCGTGGAAGAGCTTATCCTGAACTCCGGATGAAAAACCCACCAATGGAGCTGGTGACTGATGGAGACTGAGAATCATCACTGCACTCCAGAAAGCATGGGCCTTCTGTAGAAATTACCAAACAGGTTTAGAGTCCTGTGGATATACCTTTTGCTCTGAACCCCATGTGTGACACAGTTGAACCTGCAGATACTATGCAGGAAGAAAAAGAGCAGCCAGATTTCCTTCCATTTCTTTTCACACTCCACCCAGAGTCAGTCCATCTGAGTCAGAGTAACACTCCACTTATTGTGCAAGCTGAAGGGGCACACGCTGGGCTCATGGAAAATGTCCCCATGGGAAACAGCAAGTGTACTCTCAATACTGGATTCATTGGAGGAAAATGAATCCATCCTCACAGAATATCCAGACCCATCCATCTCACTAAAAGAGACTCAATCTCCATTCGACAAACCAGAATCCATCCCCCTCTTAACTCAGGAAGGACATTCTGTTTCTCATGAGGAAGGAGACCCTTCTGAGGACTCTGAAGTAGAATTACTGTCTGAAGGCAACTTGGAGGCCAGTCTGGATTTAGAGCTTCCCTGTCCCCTTCCTAAAAAGACATCTCTTTATCTTGCTCTCATGATTCTTGTCAAGTATTCATTGTATTTACTTTGCTAACTATTAAACTCTCATTGTTAATATTATGGTGTGCAGTTCTTCAGTCCTTATTATACTGTGTTTTATTTTCCACTTAGAATGTGAGACCTCAGACACCTAGGTCCTGGGTCGGCCAAAAACCAGACAGGTCTGGTCCCATATAAGACAACCTTACTGGATATACAGGGAACTATGAAATGCATGGAATCACCAGGAATCCATGCCAGGCCTCCATGGAAAGACAAGTCAGCTACCAAAGCTTAAGGACAGAGCAGATGCCTGGAAATGTGTTGTGTCAATCGGGAGAAGTGCCAGAGTAACTGTAATATTATGTGGAACTCTGTTCTGTGAGTTCAAGTCTGTTTATATATCCATTGTGCTTTGTACAAATATTTAAGAAAATTAAAACTCCACAATAGCATCAAAAATCTACTTTGGCTTTGAATGTGGCCTAGTTGTAGAGTGCTCGCCTAGTATACAAGAAGACCTTGATTCAATTCCTCAGCACTGCATACACAGAAAAAGCAGATGGGGCACTGTGGCTCAGGTGTCAGAGTGCCACCCTTGAACAAATGTGGCCAAGGACAGTTCCTGGTCCCTCAGTTCAAGCCCCAGGACTAGCCAAAGAAGAAATCATACCATTTTCCACACATTTGGAAATAAATCTGTTTTATCTAACCCTACTTCTTTTTTGCCAGTCCAGGGTGTGTGCCACCAAGCCAAACTACTGGCCCCCAACCTTACTATTTTTAATCATTTAATTTTTTTACATAATCATATTTCATGCTGTCTGCATTAACACCATAAACAGTATGCTTAGTGTAATAATGTTAAAGGTAAAACATAAGAAATTAATAACTAAAATTCCTTTTTTATTAGTTTTATAGCATTACTACAATTCTATGAGAAAAATTACCTAGAATGTTTATTTTAGAGTTCAAGTAATCCATTTTGATAAATATATCAACCTACATCATTTATTTGAACACATTTTAAACTATTTTTTTTCAGGAATGAAAATACATATATATTTGTTGTAAATGAAATTTATGAATTGGGTGGAAGGGAAAGAGAAAAGGGGAGAGGGGGTAACAGTGTTTACAAGAAATGTACTCATTACATATGTAACAGCAATCTCTTTGTATATCACCTTGACAACAAATTTTTTGAAAGGTATAATAAGTTTTAATGTCTACTTTGGGCAGAATTTTTTTTTGCCAGTACTGGCCTTAGACTCAGGACCTGAGCACGATCCTTGTTTTTGTTTTTGTTTATTCTTAAGGCTCAAGTTCTATCACATGTGCCACAGCACCACTTTTATCTTTTTTTATCTATGTTGTGCTGAGGAATTGAACTTGGGTCTTCATTCATTCTCGGCAAGAACTCTTTCTCTAGGCTTAACTTATGGCCCCAGTGGGAAGGAAGTTTTCCATAAAATATGTAGGAAATATATCCACTAAGGAAAAGACATCAAAAATAGAAGAAAAATTATATACTTAGATAATGACATGCCAGTATTATGGCAGATCTCTGTAATTCTAGCTTCAAGAGTGGCCTATTTGGACCGGGAGTTGGCTGGCTGAAGTAAAGTGCTATCCTTGAGCAAGCCCTAGGACAGTGATCTGGCCATGAGTTGAAGCCATAGGATATGCAAAAAATAATAATTTAACGCCCGTGACTGGTTGCTCACCCTGGTAATCCTAGCTACCCTGGAGGATCGAGGTTCAAAGACGGCCCAGGCATAAAAATCTGTGAGAATCTTATTTCCAAATAATCCAGAAAATTCAAAATGACAATGTGCCTGAAGTGGTAGAGCACTTGCCTTGAGCTGAAGAGCTTAAGGTAAACATCCAGGCCCAGAGTTCAAGCCCCATGAGTGAAAAAAAGAAAAGAAAAAGAAAGCCCTTATCTAAGGCTGGAGTGCACACTAGTGGTAGTTTACTTGCCTAGTATGCACAAAGACCTGCGTTGAATTCCTCAATACCACATACATAGAAAAATGCTGGAAGTGGTGCTGAGGCTGAAGTGGTAGAGCCCTAGCCTTGAGAAAATATAAGGACAGTGCTCAGTCCCTGAGTTCAAGCCCAGGACTGGCCAAATCAAAAGTAGTAGAGGACTGGCATTGAATTGAAGATCTGAGGAACAGCCCAGGCACAGAGTTCAAGCACCGCAAACAACAACAACAAAATCTATGAAATGGCAGTGGTGGATTTAAGCTGAGCAAAAATAGAGTAGAAACTGGTAAAATACATATTTGTGTGTAAACAAAATAGCCAGACTTATGCATTAGAACAGGATAGCAACGTGAAAAAAAATTTCGTTTTCCATCTCACTAGGTCCTGTCTCTTAATTTATTCAAGTAAGTAAAATGCTGGGTTTTATACTCATTGCTCTGAATATTAGAAAATCATAATATCTCTCATTAACCAACAAAGACCAGGAAGTGGGGCTTCGTTCAAATGGCAGAGTATCAGGTAAGAGAAGAAAAAATTGAATAAGAACTTGAAGTTCTTGATCCAGAACCTGCATAGTAACAGAGCAGCAGCCTGGTGATGGTACCTCACACCTATAATCTTAGCTACTCAGGAGGCTAAGATCTGAGAATCAAAGTTTAAAGCCAGCCAAAGTACCCAGTTACCTGCCAGAAAAACCAGAAGTGGCACTGTGGCTCACAGATTAAAGCACTAGCCTTGAGCTGAAGAGCTCAGGGACAGTGCCCAGGCACAGAGTTCAAGCCCCACAATTGACAACAATCAAACAAGCAAACAAAACTCACAAAGAAGCCTGCAGACCACAGTGGTTCTGCTGAGTCTCTTCTCTATGGGGATCAGGAAACATTTCACTTTTTCTGTCTCTTCCCATCTCAACATTCATACTAAAATAAGACTGTGTTGAAAGTTTCAATATATAAAAATGTTTTTCATGAAGCACCCTGAAATATTCATCGCTTATATCTCAATTGAAGATAGTTGATTTGGGGCTGCATTGGTAGAGTGCTAGCCTTGAGCAGAAAAGGTCAGGGATAGAGCTGAAGCACTCAGTTGAAGACCCAGTGCCAACACACAAAAGAAATTATGCACTTTATACATATTTTCTAATTTCTTAATGAATTTCTCAGTCTGTATAAATATAGGGTACATTCCTTGTTATTTAAGAAGATTGCTCTTTTTTTTGCCAGTCCTAGGGCTTGGACTCAGGGCCTAGACATTTTCATTGGACTCGCTTGCCCAAGGTGAGTGCTCTGCCTCTTGAGACACAGCGCCACTTCTAGCTTTTTTCTGAGTATGCGGTACCGGTGAATAGAACCTAGGTCTTCATGCATTCTAGGTGAGCACTCTACCATTAGGCTACATTCCCAGGCAGTGAGATTCCTCTTACAGTCCTTGTATGTTCACAGAGTTTGATCTCACACACTGTAGGGACCTGGGTGGGTTTGACCTGTGATCCTAAGCCCTGAGCCTCTTAAGTAGCTGAAATTAAGTTGTGAGCTAGCATGATGGCTTCCATTCTTTTTTCTACAAAAATATATGTAGTTATCTAAAATATATCTATAGCTGAAAAAAATGAATCTCTCCCAAAAAAATCTTCAAAGAAACAACTATCCTATTAAAAGATGGGCTAAAGACTTAAAAGAGTATTCTCTGAAAAAAAAATTAAAATGGACTTTAGACACATGAAGAAATGCTCCATATCTCTAGCAATAAGGGAAATGAAAATCAAAACAACTTTGAGATTCCACCTGACTCCAGTCAGAATGGCCATTATCAAAAAATCTAATAAGAGATACTGGTGGGGAAGTGACCAGGGGGGATCACACCTACACTGTTGGTGTGAGTGTAAACTCGTTCATCCACTAGGGAAAGCAGTGTGGTGGTTCCTCAAAAGACTGAACATAGAGCTCACCTATGATCCAGCAAATCCACTACTTGGCATCTACCGAAATGTCCAGAAAAAAGGACATACTAAAGCCACTAGCACAATGATGCTCATTGCAGCACTATTTACCATAGCAAAGCTATGAAACCAACCCAGATGCCACTCAGTAGATGACTGAATCAAGAAGATGTGGTACTTATACACAATGGAATGCTATGCTGCCATCAGAAGGAATGACATCGCCCCATTTGTAAGGAAATGGAAAGACTTGGAAAAATTCCTATTAAGTGAAGCAAGCCAGACCCAAAGAAACATAAGCTCAATGGTTTCCCTCATTTGTAATAATTAGTTCACATCTAGGACTCTCCTTGCAGAGGATTACAATAACTCAAAAACCTAGGTATTTAAGGTCATATAGGATGAGACTAAATGAACGGATCTCTAGGATATGGGAAGAAGAGCTATATCTTGTGTCATCGTTGCTCTTAATCTTGTGTGATTTTTGTCCTTAATCTACTATGTTATTTCTCATCTCTTATTTTGCCCTTTGGTTAATGTCAGATTGTTACTGTATCTGATTTTTTTCCCTAGCATATTGTATATATGTTTATTTGTTTATGTCAAATAGGAAAGGGAAGGGGGGAAACAAGATGATTGGGAAGGGGAGGGGAGAGGGAACTGGGGACAAAAACATGTGGAGTGGAATAAATGTGTGAGAAGTAATGCAGTTCACTACCTGTAAATGTAATCGTAACCCCTCTATACATTACCCTGAAAATAAAAAAGAGACTATAAAAATATCTGTAGAAAATGAGGCTGGATGATGGAAAGAACCAGATGCCCTACTACAAAAAATGTGATACACGCACACACACACTCTCTCACACACACACACACATACACACACACACACACACACAAAATGGAATGATACATAGCCAACCGACAAGATAAAATAATGGCATTCTCGGGGAAGTGGATGAGAAGGAAAAAAATCATATTAAGTGAAGTAAGCCAAACTCAAAGGAACATAGGCCCAAGTTTCTCCCTCTTTTGTCAAATTCAGTAGAAACCTTGGGCTCTGCTACCAGAGATTTAGAATAGAACAAAATCTAGAGACATCGTGACAAATAGGATGACACTAAATGTAAGGACTTCCAAGATGAAGAAACAAAACTCATATAATGAGTGATTGTTTTCCTTAATGAACTATGTGATCTCTTATCTCTTTTTCTATCCCTTGGTTATATCATATTGTTACAATATTTCACCTTGTTTTCTGATATATTTCATATGTGCCTAATTGGTTATTTGAAATTGGATAGGGAAGGGGGGAAATGAACATGAGTGGGGGTAGGGGAAGGGAAATGGGGACCATATCATTACATGGAGTATCAAAGTTTGAGAAGTAATGCACCTTCTATCTGGTGAATATAATGTAACCCTTCTATAAATTACAATAAAAATAAATACATAAAAAGAAGATCTGCACAGAAAAAAATAATAATGGCATTTTGGGGGTAGTGGATGAAATTAGAGTGAATCCTGTTGAGTGAGATAAGTCAAGACCAAGGAACAAAAGGTACATGGTATCCTTAATATATGGATATTAGTTTCAAACAGTAGTAGAGCGATGATTGAATAGGTGATACCCAAAGTTCTGGACATAATTTTGGAGATAAAAACATAACTACATAGACATAAACACTAGGATAGACTATACACTCTATAGACATGTGTTTCATTATAGATTAATCTGTATCTATGACATACAAAGACTCAGCTTAATTTTTACTATATTCTAAAATTTATGTGCCAGTGATTGTATGGCGATTCCCTTCTTGAATACTTGTTGGTTAAACATGACATTTGAAATACGATGTAAAATTCAATGTTAATAAATTTTTTTAAATAAAGAGGCTAGAAGTAAATACCACTAATGTACTTGCTCTAAGTGGTACAGAAATTTTCTTAATGAATCAAGGAGTTTCATTACATCTTTATGCAATTATTTTAGTTCTGAGTGTTCTACACTCAATGCTTCGTCTGGAAAGATGATATAGCTGACTGTGTAGATGGTATGAAGACATACTGGCCTAAACGTAGAATAAAGCATTCGTAAGTGGCTGTTAGCTGTCCAGATTCTACTGGAATATGTGGAATGAATTTATTAAGCACAATGCAGGCTCTTAGTCAGATCAGGATCAAGATTATGTGGTTCCATGAGATGAATGAGGAAAGATCAGAAAAATCTACTAAGTTATCCAGATATACATTTGAAACTAAGGTATCTGGACTCCTTTTTTTTTCTTTCTTGGTGGGGAGCTTGAACTTTGGACCTGGGCAAGGTCTCTTAGTTCTTTTTCCTCAAGGCTAATACTGTACCAGTTTTAGCCACAACTCCACTTAGTTTTTGGGTGGATAAGTGGAGAGAAGAATCTTACAGTTTTTTTTGTTTTCGTTTTTTGCTTGCAAAGGCTTTGAATCACCTTCTCCCTTTCTAGTAGAATGACAATTATGTCCCTCCTGCGCCTGGCTAGTGATTTTTTGAAAATTGGACTTTCTTCCAAATCACGCAACTGGTTCCTAGCAAAGTTTTGAAGACTGACTTAAAAGTGACAGATTTTTGTCACTTGGAGACACTCTGTGCTGAACGTTAGAAATCTACCAGCTGAGTCACAGTGGCACTTCCAGTTTTTGTTTATGTGGTGCTGAGGAATGGAATCCAGGGTTTCATACATGCTAGGCAAGCTACATTTTCATCCCAAGGTTTTATGTTTTGTTTTTTCAGTGTTGTTGCTTCTAAGGTACTGTATGATGTTCTTTCATTTTCTTTGCTTTTTACCTCTTTTCTTCTTTTTCCCTTTAGTTTCATTCTCTGTAGTCACTGTGTTGAATTCGGGTACCCTGTGTCTTGTACATAGGTTTATGTGATTTGGGGAATGGAGAGGGTATAATAAAATGGTTAAAAAAAACAAAGGAAAAAGGGTGAACCAATTGAACAGTGATACTTGGAAGACACTAAACGGAAATGAACTGAACAATCTGGGTGGAGAGGGGGCTGAGGGTAGGAAAACAGAGAAAAATGAGGGAGGGGATAACAATTTTCTTAAGAAATGTGTTCATTACTTATGTAATCGTATGCCAACTATATATTGACTTAACAAAAAAAATTAATTTAAAAAATAATTTAGCCGGGTGTGGTCGCTCACACTTGTAAATGTAGCTACTCAAGAGACTGGGATCCAAGGATAGCAGTTCAAAGTCAGCCTGGGCACTGAAGTTCATGTGACTCTTATCTCCAATTAACCACCAGAAACCCAGAAGTGGCCCTATTGCTCAAGGGATAGGGCAGTAGTCTTGAGATGAAAAGCTCAGTGACAAGACGCAGGTGCAGAATTGCAGTCCCATGACTTGAATGATGAATGATACTAGCCAGGCTCTGTGCGCTCACACTTGGAATGCTATCTACACAGAATCAGGTTTGAATTCAGCCCAAACAAATTGCATGATATTCTGATTTACAGCTCATTACCAAAAATCTGGAAGTGGAGCTGTGGATCAAGTGGTAGAACACTAGCCTGAAGCAAAAAAAAAAAAAAACATTTAAGGACAGTTCCCAGGCCCTGGGTTCAAGTCCCAGGACTTGCATAAAACAAACAAAATGTGACGCTGAGTCCTCCATCATTTGGTGTTATAGTTCAATATTCTTGATATGCGTCTTAGAAATTAAGTCCCTAGCAAATACTCTCCCCTGAAATTCTGCTTCATAGCTGATTCATAGAATTTCAGCATCATTTCTATCACCTTCCAGTTAGCATAGCAGTCTACTACTGAAAATTTGAAGACAATTTTCAGTAATCCTAATAAATCTGTGTATCATCTGCACACACATCAAATCAGCAGCACCTATGTTCTACTATTATGTAAATGTATTTAATCCCTTCTTGAGTTAATGAGCCTTAAAGAGTAAAACATATGAAATATTTATGAAACAAACAGTCACCATTCTTCTACCTAATATTGTAATATAAGTTTATAAATGCAAGGACTATTCTGAAGTGTGCAGAAGATACCTTCTAATTATAATATTCTCATGAAGTATAGTTTTTAAGAAACATGTTGCTTGCTTTGGGAAAGCAAAGGCAAGGAAAAATGATATAAGTAAGTTCCCTATTCATCAGAAGGAAAATACTATTGGGTTTAGATCAACTTCATTCATTCCGTGCTGATGAAACAAATATTTGCAGTTCCTGAGGCCAATCACTTCATTGTGATGCACAATCAGCCAACTTAGATCAATCTTCCAAAAAAGGAAAGGAACAAATGACAAGCAATTAAGGTTTCCAAAATAAACCAGGTGGTGGTGGCAGCTCACACTTGTAATTCTATCTACTCAAGGCCTGAAATCCAAGGATGTGGATTAAGTCTGTCTGGGATGAAAATATTCCTATCTGAAACATCGTCTCTGTTATCACAGGCCAGCTGATACACTCTGCCCAACAGGTTCCAAACACCAAAGTCCATCTCCTATCTGAAATACTAGCAAACGTACTCACACATTATTTCCTCTTTGGGAGATAGTTGAAACATGTACCAGAAACATTTCCCTGGCTTCAGAGTGGAAGTGGAAATATATACTCACTAGAAGCCCATCTAGTAAATTACAGTCAATCATCTTTCCTCACATCTTGTTAGTTAAATTGAACAATGAGTGTTTGGATCAGAAGCGATGTGTATGAGCATATATGTTGTAAAAGTACTGTAATCCTAGCTACTCAAGATAAGCTGAGACCTGAGGATTCCAGTTCAAAATCAGCCATGCAATAAATTCCATAAGATTTTTACCTCTAATTAACCAGAAAAAACAGACCGTTGAATTATGCTTAAAATGCCACAGGCCTAAGATTTGCATAAAAGTGCTAAGGGGTAGCATTCAGGATGCCCACTATCTCCACTCCTTTTTAACATAGTACTAGAATTCCTAGGCAGTGCAATAAGGCAAGAAGCAAGCATAAAGGGGATCCAAGTAGGGAAAGAGGAAATAAAACTATCCCTCTTTGCAGATGACATGATTCTGTATTTAAAGAATCCTATAGACTCTACTCCCAAGCTCCTTGAGCTGATTCAAAGCTTTGGAAGGGTAGCAGGCCATAAAATCAACCCTCACAAATCAACTGCCTCCCTTTACGCCAACAGTGAGAGGAATGAGGCAATAATCAGGAAAGAAACTCCTTTCACAATAGCCTCAAAGACAATAAAGTACCTAGGAATTAGCTTAACTAAGAATGTAAAGGACCCTTTAGATGAAAACTTTAATAACCTAAAAAAGGAAACTAAAGCAGAACTAAGGAAATGGAAAAACCTCCCATGCTCCTGGACTTGAAGAATCAACTTTGTGAAAATGACAATCTTGCGAAAGGTTATCTACAAATTCAATGCAATACCCATCAACATCCTAATGTCATTCTTTAAAGAAATAGAAGAGGCAATTCAAAATTTCATATGGAATAATAAAAGACCCCGTATAGCAAAAACACTTCTTAGAAGAAAGAACAGCGCTGGAGGAATTTCAATTCCAAACTTTAGACTCTATTACAGACCTATAATTCTCAAAACAGCTTGGTACGGGCACAAGAACAGGCCTGAAGTCCAATGGAATAGAACTGCGGACCCAGATATTAAACCACAGACCTATGGCCACCTAATCTTTGACAAGGGAGCCAAAAAAATAGAATGGAAGAAAGATAGCCTCTTCAACAAGTTGTGCTGGCAGAACTGGTTAAGCACCATCAGAAAACTAAAGTTGGATCCTTCTTTGTCACCTTGCATTAGAATTAACTCCAAATGGATCAAAGACCTGGAGGTAAAACTGACACACTGAAAAGTTTACAGGAAGGAATAGGAGATACACTAGGCCTCCTTGGCACAGGTCGAAACTTTCTTAATACGGACCAAGAATCACAACAAATCAGAGGAAGGCTGGATAAGTGGGACTGCATTAAACTGCAGAGCTTTTGTATGGCAACGGATATAGCTAGTAAACTAATCAGGAAGCCTACAGAGTGGGAGAAGATCTTCACCAACCAAACAACGGACAAAGGCCTCATATCTAAAATATATCAACAACTCAAAAAATTGAATCACTCCAAAACTAACCTCCAAAGTAACACCCAACCCATTTAAAAATGGGAAAAAGACATAAAGAGAGTCTTCTCTGAAGAAGAAACAAAAATGGCCTATAGACACATGAAGAAATGCTCCACATCTCTGGTCATAAAAGAAATGCAAATCAAAACAACTCTAAGATTCCACCTCACTCCAGTTAGAATGGCCAGGATCAGGAAAACGAATGAAAACAGATGCTGGAGGGGATGTGGCCAGGAGGGATCACTACTACACTGTTGGTGGGAGTGCAAACTCGTTCAACCACTATGGAAAGCAGTGTGGCAGTGCCTCAAAAGGCTAAACATAGAACTCCCCAATCACCCAGCAATTCCACTACTTGGCATTTACCCAACAATCCAGAAACAAGGGCATACTAAACCCACTAGCACAACAATGTTCATTGCAGCACTATTCACCATAGCAAAGATATGGAACCAACCCAGATGTCCCTCAGTTGATGAGTGGATCAACAAGTTGTGGTATTTGTACAAAATGGAATTCTATGCTGCTTTCAGAAAGAATGACATCGCCCCATTTGTTAGGAAATGGAAAGAATAGAACAAATCATATTAAGTGAAGTAAGCCAGACTCAAAGGAACTTAGGCTCAGTGGTTTCCCTCATTCGTTATAATCAGTAGAAACCTTGGACTCTACTAGCAGAGATTTGCCATAGAGCAAAAGGCCATATATAAGGCCATATAATGTGAAGCTACTTGAAAGGACCTCCAGGGTATTGAAACAAAAGCCACATAATGAATGATTGTTGTCCTTAATGTACTATGTTGTCTCTCATCTCCTTTGCTGTCCCTTGGTTATCCCATATTGGTATGGTATTTCACTTTGTTATCTGATATATTGAATTTGTTTGTATTTGGATATTTGAAATTTGATAGGGAAGGGGGGAAAACCAAGGTGGGTGGGGGGTGTGGGGTTGGAGGGAAATGGGTACCAAGACATGTGAAAGGGTATCAATGTATGTGAATTAATGCACCTTCTACCTGGCAAATATCATGTAACCCTTTTACTAATTACAATAAAAATTTTTTAAAAAAAGAAAGTTGTAGTATGTGGGGAGGATGCTGGGGTCAAATACATTTCTTGTTAGAAATATACCTCATCTGGTTGCCCTGGATTTTCCTGGCCTTCTTCTTAGAGCAAGGCCTATTATACTGGATTTGTGGCTTGGCAATGATCTAGCATGTACATCTTCAAGTAAGACATCCACAACTTCCATGCCTGAGACTCGAGTTTCCTGACCTTTGGCAACAGCACAGCATTATTCTGTTCTCCCTGCCCAAGAAATTCTTCAGGGAGGGAGGAAAACTGCTAAATGTACTGTGTGATGAAAAATATTGTACTTAACATCGACCATCACTACACATCCGAAAATGTACACAGGAGAGACTCCTCATACATGTAGGAAATGTGAGAAATCTTTCAGTAATGAAATATGCCTTACAATACCTCAGAGCAAATATCCTGAGATATGTGATGCGTACATCAAGTTTGAAAATTAATTTCTGAGAAGTCAGAGCTGACGCTCCAACCTCGATCTCCAAGAGAAGACAAACCTTATGAATATGAGGAACGTAATAAAATTTCTGCCCAGAATTCAGCTCTCAGCACATGTCAGAGAGCTCACACAGAAGAGAAATCTTATGAATGGGATAAATGTGGGAAGACTTTTACACTGAAATCATACCTCACTTTGCACCAGAGAAGACACACAGAAGAGAAACCTTATGAATGTAACAAATGTGAAAAGTCTTTCACCCAGAAGATACACCTTCGAGTTCATCAAATAACACACACAGGAGAGAAATCTTATAAATGTAATGAATGTGGAAAGTCTTTCCAAAGGAAGGGAAAACTTCGTGTTCATCAGAGAATACACACAGGAGTGAAACCTTATGAATGTAACCAATGTGTAAAGTCTTTCAGACAGAAATCTTCCCTCAAATTGCATCAAAGAACACACACAGGAGAGAAACTTATGTGTGCACCAAATGTGGAAAGACCTTCAAGTGGAAGTCATATCTTGATGGGCATAATAGAACACACACAGGAGAGAAAACTTATGCATGTAGTGAATGCGGAAAGTCTTTCAAATGGAAGGTAAAACTCCATGTTCATCAGAGAATATACTCAGGAGAAACACCTTATGAGTGTAACATATGTGGAAAGTCCTTCACACAGAAGCCAAACCTCAACATGCATAAGACAATTCAAACAGGAGAAAAACCTTATGAATGTAACCGATGTGGAATGTCTTTCAAATGGAAGTCTTCCCTCAAATTTCATCAGAGAACACACACAGGAGAGAAACTGTACGAGTGCATCAAATGTGGTAAGACCTTCAGATGGAAGTCACATTACAGGAGGCATAACAGAATTCACACATATTAGAAACCTTAGGAATATAACCAAAGTTGAAAGTCTTTCGTGCAGTATTCACCCTTCAGGAAGAGTAAGAGAGTTCACACATATGAGAAGCCTTAGCAATGTAATAAATAGGAAAGACTTTTTAGTCTGTGGAAGAAAACTCAGCTTGTGTCACAGAACCAACACAAGATCAAACCCTTAATGAATGTAGCAAATGTTCAGTCTTTTCCCCAGAAGGCACAAGTCAAGATTTATCACTAAACACCCACAGGATAGAATCCTATGAATAAAATGAAAGGGAAATTTTTTTTGAAGAACTCATAGTTGAGTTTGCATGATACCACACAGAAACAGGATAAAAATCGTATGAATATAAGAATATGAAAAATCCATCATGAACGCATGACTAAGTTTAAAATGCACATAGGAGAGAAAAAACTTATGAATATTACAAAGGTGGAAAGTGTTTGACCTGGAAGGCATACTTCTGTGTTGATCACAAACCTGATTCCCATAGAAGAAAAGAAAACTAATGAATAGAACAAATGTGCAATGACTTTTAATCAGAAGTCAGTCTTCAGTACATTTCAGAACATACACAATAGAGAAATTCTGAGTAATAAAAAACATTTAGCTATATATAGAATCTCTGTATACGGGAGCATTAGGGTAAGTCTTCTAAACAAAGTCAACCTTCAGCAAGCATTAAGAGCACTCACAGAAGAAATAATAGCATGTAGGAAAACCTTTGTCAGAAACCTCTAAAAGCTGACTGTGTGGCTTAGTGGTAGAGTGCTAACCTATCAAGGATAAAGGCCTGGGTTAGATTCCTCAATACTACGTGAAAAGAGCAAGCCAGAAGCAGCACTGTGGTTCAAATGGTAGAGTGCAAACCTTGAGCAAAAGTAGCTCAGGCCCTGAGTTCAAGCCTAAGGATTGGAGAGAGAGAGAGAGAGAGAGAGAGAGAGAGAGAGAGAGAGAGAGAGAGAGAGAGAGAGAGAGAGAGAGAGAAAGAGAAAGAGAGAGAGAAAGAGAGAAAAGAGAGTGAAAGAGAGAGAAACAGGAACTTCTAAATTTTACAGAGATAGAGAAGCAGAGAGAGAAGGAGACAGAAACTAATTTCTAAACTTTACAGTCTTTCTATTTCCTTACAAATTCGTCTATGTCATTCTTTCTGACAGAAGCACAGAATTCCATTGTGTAAAAATACCATATTTGATCTACTCATCAACTGACGGGCATCTGGGTTGGTTCCATACCTTTGCTATAGTAAATAGTGCTGTGAAAAATGTTATTGTTCTAGTGAATTTAGTATGTCCTATCTGGACGATTGGCAAGTAGTGAAATTGCTGGATTACAGGGAAGCTCTATGTTTAGTCTTTTTGGGATACTGCCATAGTGCTTTCCACAGTGGTTGAACGAGTTTGCAATCCCACCAGCAGTTTAATAGTGATCCCTCCTGGCCACATCCCCTCCAGCATACGTTATTAGATTTCTGGATCTTGGCCATTCTAACTGGAGTGAGGAGGAAAAGGGAAAGAGGAACTGAAACTTTCTCTCCTTACAGATGACATGATTCTGTATTTAAAGAATCCTATAGATTCTACTCCGAAGCTGCTTGAGCTGATATAAAACTTTGGTAAGGTAGCAGGGTATAAAATTAACCCTCAATGTCAACTGACTTCCTATATGCCAACAAGTGAGAGGAATGAGGCAAGAATCAGGATAGCAACTCATTTTGCTGTCAAAGAAAATGAAATACCTAGGAATTAACTTAGAATGTAAAGCACCTTTTTGATGGAACTATAAACCCTGGAGAAGGAAATTAACGCAGAACTGAGGAAATGCAAAAACCTATGCTCCTGCTTTGGAAGAAGTAATATTGTAAAAATGGCAATCTTGATAAGGACTATCTACAAATTCAGTGCAATATTCATCAATATCCCAATGTCATTCTTTAAAGAAACAGAAGAGGAAATCCAAAATTTCACTTGGAATAATAAAAGACCCCTTATAGTCTGTCTTCTTGTATGATACATAATGTTTAATCTCACCTTCTCCACCAAAATCTCACCTTTCTCATTGAGACATAGGTGGCCCTGTTTACTAGCAGCAAAGGCTCAAACGCGCAGTTTCAGGTGTCACCACTGCCTCTGTTACTGGGTAGATCCAACTCTGTCATCGATTCTCAGGTCTGCTCTGGGAGTCTTGGTCAAAAGTTGTTCTGTGGCATCTACTGCCAGCCTGTGCCTATTTGCTTCCTTTTCCTCCAGCAGCCTACAACAGAGAATGAAGTTCAGGCGCTGATGCTCTCCTTCATGTGCAGGGCAGGATGAGCCCAACCCTCCCTCATCTTCCTCTTCCAATTTTTGGGAAAAATGTGCTGGCAGAAGTCCTCAGGTGTGGGGCATGGCTGATGCACACTTTTAATCCAGGCTGGTCAGGAGGCTGAGATCTGAGTATGGAAGTTCGAAGTCACCTAGAAGAGGAAAGTCTGATAGATTCTTACTACCAAAAATAAAAACAGCTGGGAATGGAGTTTGGGATCAAGTGGTAAAGGGCTAGTCTTGAGTACATATCTTTAGTGCCCAGGCCCTGAGTTCAGGCTCCAGCACTGCCAACAACCTCACTTTAGTGAGATTTTAGCTTTATCCATGTAGGCACATCTCACTGGAATCTTTGCTGGTAGAGATAGTCTTCATAATTTTGTCTCAAGGTAAAGGTCCTCCTGGGGTAGTACACAAAAGGTGTCATGGAGAGAGGAGCCCCACTAGCTCCAGGTTTGAAGATGGCATAGGTGAAGCCAGCATGAAGTTGGCACATCAGTCTTTTTCCTAGCACCACCTACCAGTGAATGTCAAATGACATTGATTTTTATGGGATCGTGTGATTGAAGTGCCCCATTAAGGGCAGTGTTAGCACATCCAAACTAGGATACCAAGAATGCTGAAATCTCAAAGCTAAGATTTCTGTTGGCTACAGAAATGCTGGTGTGTCTGTTATTCACTAAAAGTTCAGGTGCAAAGATTCTGAAGCTTGATGCCATGTGTTTATTCCATTTAGTAAAATTATTTTAATGCACTGTATAAGTTAAAACATTTGATAAGAGTAGGGGTAGTGAAAACATTGTTCTTGAATTCAGGTGTCTGGCAGGGTAATGGGGGGTGTTGGTGGCTGGGACTATGAAGCTGGAGCTGCTATCAAACCATGGATCATGTTCCTCTTTGTCTGGGAGAAATGACTCCAAAGATGAAATTTGAATGGTGAGTAAAAGATGATGATGTACTCAGGAAATTTCTCCTAAACAAATGCTCATGTGGAAGTGGGATGGGGGCTGGGCAATCTGAGGAAGAGCTTAAGGGGGCTTCTCATGGCATTGAGATCGTTCCTTGCGACTTCAGGCATGCAAATGGAAAAATGCATGAGACACTTACTCCCAGTTTAGAGCAATAACAAAGATTGAAGTAGAGCTGTGGCTCAAGAGCTAGAATGCTACCTTGAGCAAAGAAAAGCTAAGAAAAAGCTCCAGGTCTTGAGTTCAAGGCCAGGAATGAAAGAAGGAAGGTAAAAAAGGGAAGTATGTGAGGAAGGGAAATATATAAATGAAAGAGAGAAGGAACTAGAAATTTAAAACTAGAGAATATTTAAAAGTCATTAGTCCTTCTAAGAAAAGTGTTGGAGTATGGGTTCTATATGTGGTGAACTGGAAGCCCAGCAGTGACTTGTTAACCAAAGAGTCACCATGATGAGCAAAGGATAGAAATCTGCATGAGCCTCTTAGCGAATGGAGTCACAGAAGAGAACCTCAGTTCCCATCCCATAGTTAGAAGTATATAGAGATGGGGAAGTTGGCATCACCTTGATGTCATTGTGTCCATGGAGACTGGAAGCCATGGCTCTGTGAAAGCACAATGTTCTGGTTACTGAGCTGAGAGGCTGAGGAGAGCCAAGTCCTGGCCATGAAGAAATCAGGGTGGCAGCAGAGCAACTCTGCTGCAGTGTGTGCCTGCTTGGCTGTTCTTATTCTGTGGTGGATCAGGCCGGAGCGGGTGATAGTAACTGTTTTGTGGTCACAAGCCCTTCACCAAGAGCTTCCTCTGGGATCCTCATAAGCTACAGGGTGGCTGGTGGTGGGATGTGTGTGGAGTGGAAGTGACAGAATGATGGACGCATGGCAAGGTGGGTGAAGAGATGAGAGGAATGATGAGAGCCCAGTTCATTGGTTTCCAAGGTTAATGGGTGGGAGGTAGAGAGGAATGATGGAGGAAAGATGGAGGCAGGGGAAGGTGGTGACAGAGTGAGGCCATCTGTAGTGCCAGCCTGGCCATCATCTGAAGCCCATAGGCAGCTTCCTGATCCCTCACTTTGTCCTGCTCCTTGTGGAGGGAATGTCACATGTACCCAGAGCTAGGGTTGGGGCAATGTTAGTAGCACCTGGAGAACCATTGGCCTCTACCTGGGTGAAGGGTGGCTATGGCTCCCATGCTGGGTGGCCTGATAGCTATGGAACAGATCTCTCCTTAGCTACCACAGTCAGTGGCTTCTCTCCATCTAGGGTTAGGGCACCTGCTCAGCCATCAGGATACCCCATGCCAGGACAGAGGCCTACAATTCAGATGGCAGCACACAGGTGAAGATGATCTCACCGTAGCCCTAGTTACATGGCTGTCTCTGCATGCAGGACAGGATGAGCTGGGGGAAGATGTTCTCTGTGTTTTGCCACAGCCTATCCCGGCCTCTTCTTGTGTCTGATTAGACCAAGAGAGTACCAGGTTACCTCTCATAGTCCTGATTCTTTTTCTTTTACAGTCATGAGGCTTGAACTCAGGTCCTGGGTACTGTCCCTGAGCTCTTTTGCTCAAGGTTGATGCTCTACCATTTGAACCATAGTGTCATTTCCAGCTTTTCCTTTTCATGTGGATCTCTGATATCTCCAGTGCTGTGCCTGCAGGGAGGCACTCACCCCACAGACAGAGCCACCTCTGCCATGACTGTGACTGCCCACAACCCTCACAACCACTCCTTGCACACGCCTCGACTCCAGTTTTAGCTCCTCTTGGACTGGGTGTCCAGCCTACCCCTTCCTACACTCACAAAGGGTCTACAATTGTCTTCCCAGGGTGCTTTCTTCTGCAAGCCTGAGTACAGACTGTGCATATCTTGACCATCACAGAGCTCAAAGCCAAAGGCTGAGATGCAGAAGGGGGTGACCCAGTAGCTGAACAGGGCCCATGGATCATGCTGTGCATCCCCCAGCCTGTGACTTCCCCCAACCCCTTGGCAGGGAAGCTCCATGCCCACATCCTGATCCCTGGTCCCCTCCAATTCCATTCTCCCTTGGATTTTGCAGACTGTCTACCGTCAGGATCTAAACTTCTATTCATCACTTTATGTCTTTATCACTGATTTGCTACTTTGGCAGGATCTCCCCGTGCCTGGAGAGTGCGCATGTCATGTACTCTCTGTGGAGAAGTTGCCCCAGGAGAAGATATATGCACTTCATGTGAGTGTTGGACAGGGCAGGAGGGCTCCCTAGGATCAGAAGCCACAGGAGGGGTGCAGATGGGGGAATGCTAGGGGCCCCAGGGGACAGTGGGAGTTAGGGCACAGTTGGTTCCTTCTGCAGGGTTGACACCGCTTCACAAACCCAACAGAATGAGGTTCACATTACAGATGTCAGAGACAGTGCAGATTGCCAATGGGCGCAGGGGTCACTGTCACCCCCAGATGCTGGCTGCATGCTGGGTTGCACGCAGAGATGGTTTCAAGATCAGATAATGAGGATGTTGCAGGGTGTAACCATTCTTTTCAGATGGCTCTCTACCTCTCTTGAGCTTCATCTCTATCTTTGGCTTTTTCTAGGCAGTTAACTGGAAATGAGAGTTTCATGGACTTTCCTTTCTGGACTGGCTTCAAACTGAAGCTATGCACAGTTTTCAAACCATACCCTACTGAAGAAGGGAAGCTTGATCTGGTGCTTAACTGGGTTGCACTTTGGCTCCGTTTGCTATGCCTCACGGGAGGGAGCTCATCATTTCTAGACTAAGATCTCATGACCTTCAAAGCCAAATGCTACCTGAAAGTTCAGGGTCCCAGCCTATGTGTTGGGCCTGGGTGAATACATTCTCTGTTATGCTGGGTCATCAACCCATGTTTTAAGCTGGAAGTAGGCAGTGCCACATTTGATAAGAACATCTGCCAGAGATTGTCACCTCATGAAAGCAGATTCTAAATTTGTATTCCATTTCCTGTGGTGGAGAAATCCCCTCCAAGTTAGACAGGCTCACATCCACCTGCAGGTCACACTCCTAATGCACTCTTGAGTGTCCTCATGGTATTGGGATCTAAGTTTGTAGGGAATGCTGGTTTAGTCCATGAATTAGCTGGACAAGTGATGACAAACGTGTTGTGGATTAATATGAGAACAATTTAAGAAGCCCTGGAGGAGCATCAACCTGACCCTCTGTGGTGCTATAAATCTGATAGGATGTTCCAGACTGAGAAACAATCACATGGCTTTGTGTTTGGCATCCAGACATGTGAGTGCATGTCTTAGCTGTCAGCCAATACAGAGGAGGACATGAATAAGTGGGTGGAAAGCATCTGTCAGACCCCTGTCTGGGGGCAGGTGGAGAACATAGGAAGGTAGATACCATGGCTGTGGTGGGGCCACAAAAACGGTAAAAGAGGCAAAGGAACCAGGTACTGGTAGCTCAAGACTGTCATCCTAGCTACTCAGGAGTTTGAGATCTGAGGATCACAATTCAAAGCCAGCCCAGGACAGAAACTCCATGAGACTCTTATCTGCAATAAACTACTGAATGCAAGAAGCTCAAGCTCAGTGACAGCATCCAGGCCTAGCGTTCAAAACCCAGGACTGGCAGAAAAAAGTATCAAAGGACAAGAAGCTGGCCAAAAGTTAGAGGGACTCTATCTTGACAAACAATACAATGGTAAGTTGCACTCAGAAGACTTGCACAAAAATCTGGAAATGCCTGAGACCTATCTATGTATGTTTCCTGTTTGTCTAAATGCATATGTTTATGTATTTATATATTAGTATAGAGAGACAGATCAATACATATGACTATACATAGATATATAGCCAGACACTTATGGGTGGGTGGTATACTGTGTGAGAGTTTGTGTTTGTGTTTTGTGGATGGCTATCTCTGTTTAAGAAAGATAGAAAATATGTAAATATCTGTAAAAATCTTGATAAAATATAGAGAGACATAAGCTCTTGAGGGAATCTGAAATGACAAGATTATTCACAGGCACGTTTATCCTTATGGATTCCTCAGCAAGTTTTAATTTTTTTCATTATTTTCTTTCTTTTTTTGAACCAGTGCTAAGGATTTCTCTCAGGGACCAGGTGCTGCCAATTACTAATTTTCTCATGGCTGGTACTAGAGGAACTGATCCACAGTTCCACTTTTGCCTTATTTATTCGTGCTTAACTGAAGATAAAGATTTCTATCAGTGACTTTCTTTCATGGGCTGGATTCTAACGAGGATCCCCAGACCTCAGCCTTCTCTATAGCTACAATTAACAATATGAGAACCCAGCACTTGGTTCCAATGCACAGAGCAAGAAATTGAGTGAATCTCTCAACTCCAATTAGGTATAAAAAGCTAGAAGTGAAAGACCAATATCTTTGAGGAAAAGATGCTGAGGGTTATCACACAGGCCCTATGAGTAAGCCCTAAACCCTGTACACATGTGTGCATGCACACATTGGCAGATACACACACACATGCACACACACAATATCTCAGGCAATATTGTATTTTGAATTAATATCCAAAGATTGGACAACAGGATAGCAAGTAATAAAATCTGTTTTTCTTGTCTACATTGAGGGAAAGGGATAAGTCAAAGATGCAGAAGCGAAGAATTCAGAGGCAAATGCTGTGAGTGAATAACTTGTAAAAAGCACATTTCTTTTCTTTTCTTTTCTTTCATTTTTTCTGCCATTCCTGGGGCTTGAACTCAGGGCCTGAGCACTGCTCTTGGCTTTTCCCAAGTCTAGCCCCCTGCCACTTGAGCCACATTGCCCTATGGATTTTTATATCTGTGTGATATTAAGGACTCAAACCTAGATCTTCATGGATGCTAGGCAAGCACTCTACCACTGGGCCAAACTCTAAACCCCGATAAAGTATTTATAAATAATCATCATCATCATATCAAAATATCCTTTCTCCTACAAAGAATGAACACTTATCTATGTCTGTAAGACTTTTTTATGTCACCAATGCTTCTGTGATTTTCCCACTTGCATTTTTACAGATGACAGCACAGATATTCATCAGGAAGAAAAATAGATTAGGATACAGAAACCTAACAACGTCCTAGTAGATTGAAGTGAAAAATATGTGCAAGATGGCCTGGGTGTTTCATCTATTTGTAGAGTGCTTGGCTACCACACAAAAAGACTCCGGTTTGATTCTGCTGTACCATACACATAGAAAACGCTGGAAGTGGTGCTGTGGCTTGGTGGGACAGCTATAGCCTAAAGAAAGCCTAAGAACAATGGTCAGGCTCTGAGGTCAAGTCCCAGGACTAGCAAAAAAAATGTGCAAGAGGCAAAATGCAAGCTGAGAAGGCACTGTGAAGCAAAATGTCTTGTGAAGGGTAAGGGGAACAGTGACAGTTAAGTTTGGATCTTACCTAAGAAAGGCTCCTTGAGCCTGAGCTCAGGCTAGCACTTACGCCTAGTTAATGACTTGGGATTTGAACAAAAAGGTGTGCTGTTTACTACATCCATATGTGAGGTGGGAAGGGAGATTCAGCCTCCAGTATGTCTTTGGGGAGGTCTTCTGTGAGCAAGGAGCTTTGGTCATTGGGCCTTGAAAGGTGACCCTACCTCCCTCACAATGGAACAGAATATGGAACACTGGTAACCAAGCCACTGTATGTGACAACCAGCTCAAGCCAGCTCCCTTGGCCTGTGGCTCAGGAACCAGAAGGATGTTGCTGTGCTGTTGCCAAATGTCAGGAGGCTCGGATCTCAGGCATTAGAGATATGGATGTCTCACTTGAAGAAGTAGATGCTGGATCAGTGCCAAGCCAAAATTCCAGGATATCAGGCATTTCTCTAGGAAGAAAGCCAGGAAACTCCAGGGCAACTCAGATGAGGTATATTGAGAGGAAACCTATTTGAACCCATCATCCTGCCCACACACTACAACCTTCTTGTGTGCTTTCAAGTGACTATACTGAGATTAGAGTGTGTCATTTCCAATCTGCTCTATTCCAATTCCTCAGTGTGAAGTGTGGTCCCATTCCTACGCTTGAAATATCCACTGTTTTGCCAACATAGTGTGATGGTAAGTCAGCTCAGACTCTGAATGAGCCTTGTAACCTATGGATCCTGGAGGAAGGCCTGTTGGAGATGCTGCTGACAAAGCTGATCCCTGCCTACCAGAAAGGTGATCTCTTTTATGTGGGAAACTTCCTGCACAATTTCAAATAGTGGAGGACAATGTAGTAGTTGCTGGAAATTCTCTTGAAAAAGTGAGTGTTCCCCCTCCAAACCCAGGTTTGCTCACCCCTCCTGGCCAAGTCTTGGAATACTTGGCTCCTCTCTGAGCCTGTTTGGTTCACTGGGGTGTTCACAGGGGAGCTAAGCATGATACAAGTGCACAAACTACTTTATTATGACTGGGACACCATGCCATTTCATTTCCCTCACAAGCTACTGGAGTCTCAACAGTGTGCTTACTGAGAAGTTGGATTTAAGGCTTGAGTAAGTGGCTCCCAACTGCAGCCCTCACCTAGGTCACATCCTAGGAATTCCCATTTCCCAGTAAGAAATGAGGTGTCAGTACTAATGGCGGAGGGCTGTAAAATACTGGAGTCAGAGGAAAAGCTGGGGGCTGAATCACTTTTGAGCCTTCAGGGCGGGATTGTGATAGCTTTGCCTGTTAGAACCTGAAAGCATTTACATTTTGGTGTGTGGTCCAGTGCTGCCACTTGAACCTGAACCCAGGTCTAAATGCCATCCCTTTGGTGTTCAAAAATTAGCACTGTACCATTTGAGTCATAGGTCAAGTTCTGGCTTTTTGCTGCCTAATTGAAGACAAGTGCCTTTAGAAATTTACTGACTAGACTGGCTTTAGACTGTGATCTTCAGAGCTCAGCCTGCTGGGTGGCTAAGATTAGAGGAATGAGCATTTAGTTCTTTATTTAGAGCATTCACTTATTGATTTATTTAGAGCATTTACTTAGTTAATTTAAGGTGCGTTTACTTTGGACAGATGCATAGAGGCCTCTCTCAGAAGCTTCTGGAAGTGGGGTGTAAAAGTCATCCTGTTCTCGAGTGTCTCTTACCCCCCTCCCAGCACATAAGTGCACATCTCTGCAGGACAGCCACAGCATTAGAGTCCTGCAAGAAAGGGGCTTTGGTAGAAGGCTCAGGATGGAGAGAGAAGGCTCTCACTTTCCTTGTACCGAATGTGCCCACAGCATCATGTGTTCCATCTATACGATGTGAATGGACTTCTACCCCAGTGATTTCTACGAGATCAAGAACTGCCACACCCTGACACAACTCAAGCTCTATACGAGGCTCCACATGCCAGCTTTGGACCTGCTCTTCTAAACACATAGTTTTTGACCAGCTGGAGGAATGTGCGACCAGTAAGACCAAGAAAAAGTAGAAGTCCTGGAGTGGGTTCCTCAGAGCCTGTGAGTAGGAAGCCCATGTGGTCTAGATATTGGTTGGCCCTTACTTCTACAGAGCTTGGCAAAATGCCCTTTATGGGTGGTGTCAGCCAGGTAATGTCTGTCCTCTGAAAGGACTCGGGAATAAGCACTCATTAGAAAGACCCTACACCTCCTCAGTGTTCAGTCCAAACTTCAGTTCTACAGGTTCCTCCATTAGATCCTCATGGAAGTTGAGTGACACTTCAACTTGCAGAGTCCACTCTGTCCACTCTGTACCTATTTCCATTCTTAGGTTTGGGTCATCGTGGAAGAGCTTATCCTGAACTCCGGATGAAAAACCCACCAATGGAGCTGGTGACTGATGGAGACTGAGAATCATCACTGCAGTCCAGAAAGCATGGGCCTTCTGTAGAAATTACCAAACAGGTTTAGAGTCCTGTGGATATACCTTTTGCTCTGAACCTCATGTGTGACACAGTTGAACCTGCAGATACTATGGAGGAAGAAAAAGAGCAGCCAGATTTCCTTCCATTTCCTTTCACACTCCATCCAGAGTCAGTCCATCTGAGTCAGAATAACACTCCATTGATTGTGCAAGCTGAAGGGGCACACGCTGGGCTCATGGAAAATGTCCCCATGGGAAGCAGCAAGTGTACTCTCAATACTGGATTCATTGGAGGAAAATGAATCCATCCTCACAGAATATCCTGACCCATCCATCTCACTAAAAGAGACTCAATCTCCATTCGACAAACCAGAATCCATCCCCCTCTTAACTCAGGAAGGACATTCTGTTTCTCATGAGGAAGGAGACCCTTCTGAGGACTCTGAAGTAGAATTACTGTCTGAAGGCAACTTGGAGGCCAGTCTGGATTTAGAGCTTCCCTGTCCCCGTCCTAAAAAGACATCTCTTTATCTTGCTCTCATGATTCTTGTCAAGTATTCATTGTATTTACTTTGCTAACTATTAAACTCTCATTGTTAATATTATGGCGTGCAGTTCTTCAGTCCTTATTATACTGTGTTTTATTTTCCACTTAGAATGTGAGACCTCAGACACATAGGTCCTGGGTGGGCCAAAAACCAGACAGGTCTGGTCCCATAGAAGACAACCTCACTGGATATACAGGGAACTATGAAATGCATCAAATCACCAGGAATCCAGGCCAGGCCTCCATGGAAAGACAAGTCAGCTACCAAAGCTTAAGGACAGAGCAGATGCCTGGAAATGTGTTGTGTCAATCGGGAGAAGTGCCAGAGTAACTGTAATATTATGTGGGACTCTGTTCTGTGAGTTCAAGTCTGTTTATATATCCATTGTGCTTTGTACAAATATTTAAGAAAATTAAAACTCCACAATAGCATCAAAAATCTACTTTGGCTTTGAATGTGGCCTAGTTATAGAGTGCTCGTCTAGTATACAAGAAGACCTTGATTCAATTCCTCGGCACTGCATACACAGAAAAAGCACTGTGACTCAGGTGTCAGAGTGCCACCCTTGAACAAATGTGACCAAGGACAGTTCATGGTCCCTCAGTTCAAGCCCCAGGACTAGCCAAACAAGAAATCATACCATTTTCCACACATTTGGAAATAAATCTGTTTTATCTAACCCTACTTCTTTTTTTGCCAGTCCAGGGTGTGTGACACCAAGCGAAACTGCTGGCCCCCAACCTTACTATTTTGAATCATTTAATTTTTTTACATAATCATATTTCATGCTGTCTGTATTAATACCATAAACAGTATGCTTAGTGTAATAATGTTAAAAGTAAAACATAAGAAATTAATAACTAAAATTCCTTTTTTATTAGTTTTATAGCATTACCACAATTTTATGAGAAAAATTACCTAGAATGTTTATTTTAGAGTTCAAGTAATCCATTTTGATAAATATATCAACCTACATCATTTATTTGAACACATTTTAAACTATTTTTTTCAGGAATGAAAATACATATATATTTGTTGTAAATGAAATTTATGACTTGGGGGGAAGGGAGAGAGAAAAGGGGGGAGGGGGTAACAGTGTTTACAAGAAATGTACTCATTACGTATGTAATAGCAATCTCTTTGTATATCACCTTGACAACAAATTTTTTGAAAAGTACAATAACATTAAATGTGTACTTTGGGCAGAATTTTTTTTGCCAGTACTGTGCTTAGACTCAGGACCTGAGCACGATCCTTGTTTTTGTTTTTGTTTATTCTTAAGGCTCAAGTTCTATCACATGTGCCACAGCACCATTTTATCTTTTTTTTATCTATGTTGTGCTGAGGAATTGAACTTGGGTCTTCATTCATGCTCGGCAAGAACTCTTCCACTAGGCTTAACTTATGGCCCCAGTGGGAAGGAAGTTTTCCATAAAATATGTAGGAAATATGTACACTAAGGAAAAGCCATCAAAATAGAAGAAAAATTATATACTTAGATAACGACATGCCAGTATTATGGCAGATCTCTGTAATTCTAGCTTCAAGAGTGGCCTATTTGGACCGGGAGTTGGCTGGCTGAAGTAAAGTGCTATCCTTGAGCAAGCCCTAGGACAGTGCTCTGGCCATGAGTTGAAGCCATAGGACATGCAAAAAATAATAATTTAATGCCTGTGACTGGTGGCTCACCCTGGCAACCCTAGCTACCCTGGAGGATCGAGGTTCAAAGACGGACCAGGCATAAAAATCTGTGAGAATCTTATTTCCAAATAATCCAGAAAATTCAAAATGACAATGTGCCTCAAGTGGTAGAGGTCTTGCCTTGAGCTGAAGAGCTTAAGGTAAACATCCAGGCCCAGAGTTCAAGCCCCATGAGTGAAAAAAAGACAAAGAAAAAGAAAGCCCTTATCTAAGGCTGGAGTGCACACTAGTGGTAGTTTGCTTGCCTAGTATGCACAAAGCCCTGTGTTCAATTACTCTGTACCACTTACACCAAAAAGAAAAGGTGGAAATGATCTCAGAATGTTGGGTTCCGAGGATCACAGTTCAAAGCCAGGCCAGACACAAAAGTCCATGTAACTGTTACTTCCACTTAAGCACCAGAAAACCAGAAGTGACACTGTTGCTCAAGGTGTTTAAGGTTGTAGCCTTGAGCTGAAGAGCCCAGGGACACTGCCCAGGTGCACAATTAAAATATTACAACCAAAAGAGAGAGAGAGAGAGAGAGAGAGAGAGAGAGAGAGAGAGAGAGAGAGAGAGACAGAGACAGAGACAGAGACAGAGAGACAGAGAGAGAGAGACAGAGAGAGACAGAGAGAGAGACAGACAGAGAGACAGACAGAGAGACAGGCAGACATACAGAGACAGACAGAGACAGAGAGACAGAGACAGAGACATCAAACAGTCAGGCACTGCTGGCTGAAGCGTGTAATTCTAGCTACTATGGAGGCTGAGATTGGAGGATCTTGGTTCAAAGCCCAAAGCCAGCCTGGACACATATGTTTGTGAGACTTACATCACCAATTAACTACCAGAAACCAAAAATGGAGCTGTAGAGGAAGAGCGCTAGCCTTGAGCTGAAGAGCTCAGGGACAGTGTCCAGGCCCAAAGTCCATGCACCATGACGGATCAATAACAAAAAAAGAAGATAGCTAATAGTAATGATGAATAATTTTGTGCTGGGAGTTTGGCCTAGTGGTAGAGTGCTTGCCTAGCATGCACGAAGACCTGGGTTCAATTCCTCAATACCACATACATAGAAAAATGCTGGAAGTGGTGTTGAGGCTGAGGTGGTAGAGCCCTAGCCTTGAGAAAATATAAGGACAGTGCTCAGTCCCTGAGTTCAAGCCCAGGACTGGCCAAATCAAAAGTAGTAGAGCACTGGCATTGAACTGAAGATCTGAGGAACAGCCCAGGCACAGAGTTCAAGCACCGCAAACAACAACAACAAAATCTATGAAATGGCAGTGGTGGTTTTAAGCTGAGCAAAAATAGAGTAGAAACTGGTAAAATACATATGTGTGTGTAAGCAAAATAGCCAGACTTATGCATTAGAACAGGATAGCAACTTGAAAAAAAATTTTGTTTTCCATCTCACTAGGTCCTGTCTCTTAATTTATTCAAGTAAGTAAAATGCTGGGTTTTATAATCATTGCTCTGAATATTAGAAAATCATAATATCTCTCATTAACCAACAAAGACCAGGAACTGGGGCTTCGTTCAAATGGCAGAGTATCAGGCAAGAGAATAGAAAATTGAAGTAAGAACTTGAAGCTCTTGATCCAGAACCTGCATACTAACAGAGCAGCAGCCTTGTGATGGTACCTCACACCTATAATCTTAGCTACTCAGGAGGCTAAGATCTGAGAATCAAAGTTTAAAGCCAGCCAAAGTACCCAGTTAACTGCCAGAAAAACCAGAAGTGGCACTGTGGCTCACAGATTAAAGCACTAGCCTTGAGCTGAAGAGCTCAGGGACAGTGCCCAGGTACAGAGTTCAAGCCCCACAATTGACAACAATCAAACAAGCAAACAAAACTCACAAAGAAGCCTGCAGACCACAGTGGTTCTGCTGAGTCTCTTCTCTATGGGGATCAGGAAATATTTCTCTTTTTCTGTCTCTTCCCATCTCAACATTCATACTAAAATAAGACTGTGTTGAAAGTTTCAATTTATAAAAATGTTTTTCATGAAGCACCCTGAAATATTCATCGCTTATATCTCAATTGAAGATAGTTGATTTGGGGCTGCATTGGTAGAGTGCTAGCCTTGAGCAGAAAAGGTCAGGGATAGAGCTGAAGCACTCAGTTGAAGACCCAGTGCCAACACACAAAAGAAATTATGCACTTTATACATATTTTCTAATTTCTTAATGAATTTTTCAGTCTGTATAAATATAGGGTACAATCTTAGAGTTGTTTTCATTTCCATTTCTTTTATGACCAGAGATGTTGAGCATTTCTTCATGTGTCTATAGGCCATTTTGTTTCTTCTTCAGAGAAGACTCTCTTTAAGTCTTTGGCCCATTTTTTAATGGGATGGTTGTTACTTTGGAGGTTAGTTTTGGAGTGATTCAATTTTTTGAGTTGTTGATGTATTTTAGATATGAGGCCTTTGTCCGTTGTTTGGTTGGTGAAGATCTTCTCCCACTCTGTAGGCTTCCTGATTAGTTTATTAGCTATGTCCTTTGCCATACAAAAGCTCTGCAGTTTACTGCAGTCCCACTTATTCAGCCTTTCTCTGATTTTTTGTGATTCTTGGTCCTTATTAAGAAAGTTTCGACCTGTGCCAAGGAGGCCTAGTGTATCTCCTATTCCTTCCTGTAGAGTTTTCAGTCTGTCAGCTTTTACCTCCAGGTCTTTGATCCATTTGGAGTTAATTCTAGTGCAAGGTGACAAAGAAGGATCCAACTTTAGTTTTCTGCTGGTGCTTAACCAGTTCTGCCAGCACAACTTGTTGAAGAGTCTGTCTTTCTTCCATTCTATTTTTTTGGCTCCCTTGTCAAAGATTAGGTGGACATAGGTTTAATATCTGGGTCATCAGTTCCATTCATTGGTCTTCAGGCCTGTTCTTGTGCCAGTACCAAGCTGTTTTGAGAATTATAGCTCTGTAATAGAGTCTAAAGTTTGGAATTGAAATTCCTCCATATGAAATTTTCGATTGCCTCAGCTAGAATGGCCAGGATCAGGAAAACGAATGACAACAGATGCTGGAGGGGATTACGCCAGGAAGGATCACTACTACACTGTTGGTGGGAGTGCAAACTCGTTCAACCACTGTGGAAAGCAGTGTGGCAGTGCCTCAAAAGCTGAACATAGAACTCCCCTATGACCCAGCAATTCCACTACTTGGCATTTACCCAACCACCCAGAAACAAGGACATACTAAACCCACTAGCACAACCATGTTCATTGCAGCATTATTCACCATAGCAAAGATATGGAATCAACCTAGATGTCCCTCAGTTGATGAGTGGATCAACAAGTTGTGTTATTTGTACACAATGGAATTCTATGCTTCTGTCAGAAAGAATGGCATTGCCCCATTTGTTAGGAAATGGAAAGACTTAGAAAAAATCATATTAAGTGAAGTAAGCCAGACTCAAAGGAACTTAGGGTCAATGGTTTCCCTCATTTGTCATTATCAGTAGAAACCTTGGGCTCTACTAGCAGAGACTTGCAATAGAGCAAAATCTTGATACATAAGGACATATAATGTGAAACTAATTGAAAGGACCTCCAGGATAGTGAAACACAAGCCATATAATGAATGATTGTTGTCCTTAATGTACTATGTTGTCTCTCATCTCCTTTGCTGTCCCTTGGTTATCTCGTATTGGTATAGTATCTCATTTTGTTATCTGATATATTGAATTCATTTGTATTTGGATATTTGAAATTTGATAAGGAAGGGGGGAAAATCTAGACGGGTGGGGGGTGTGGGGGGAGGGAAACGGGTACCAAGACATGTGAAAGGCTATCAATGTATGTGAATTAATGCACCTTCTATCTGGCAAATATCATGTAAACCTTTTGCTAATTACAATAAAAAATGCAAAAAAAAAGAAAAGCAGAAAATGGTTCTGTCACTCTAGTGGTATAGCACAAGCCTTCAGAAAGCCCAAGGACAGTGCTCAGGCTCTGAGTTCAAACTCCAGGACTGGCACACAATAAAAAGGGATGAGTAAATGGAGTAAGTCTAGTGAAAATTTGTTATTTATAATTTTCTCTTAAAATTTCTAAAAGATTTTTATTATTGTCACTGAAAAATACCCAGATATTTTGATTGCCTAGAGCTGTATATATATGTATATATAATGTAAATATATGCATATGTAAATATTCACACACGTGTATACCACAATTTTGTCAATGAAAAATGTATGAAAATTAAACTAAAATGAATTTTTTGTTTTTAGGTGGAATGATTCATCTCATATAAATACATTTTGTGTTTAAACAAAATAAATAAATAAATATAGGGTACATTCCTTGTTACTTAAGTAAGATTGCTCTTTTTTTTTTCTTTTTGCCTGTCCTAGGGCTTGGACTCAGGGCCTAGACATTTTCATTGGACTCGCTTGCCCAAAGTGAGTGCTCTGCCTCTTGAGACACAGCGCCACTTCTAGCTTTTTTCTGAGTATGCGGTACCGGTGAATAGAACCTAGGTCTTCATGCATTCTAGGTGAGCACTCTACCATTAGGCTACATTCCCAGGCAGTGAGATTCCTCTTACAGTCATTGTATGTTCACAGAGTTTGATCTCACACACTGTAGGGCCCTTGTTGGCTTTGACCTGTGATCCTAAGCCCTGAGCCTCCTAAGTAGCTGAAATTAAGTTGTGAGCCACCATGATGGCTTCCATTCTTTTTTCTACAAAAATACATGTAGTTATCTAAAATATATCTATAGCTGAAAAAAATGAATCTCTCCCAAACAAATCTTCCAAGAAACAACCATCCTATTAAAAGGTGGGCTAAAGACTTAAAAGAGTATTCTCTGAAGAAAAAATTAAAATGGGCTTTAGACACATGAAGAAATGCTCCATATCTCTAGCAATAAGGGAAATGAAAATCAAAACAACTTTGAGATTCCACCTGACTCCAGTCAGAATGGCCATTATCAAAAAATCTAAGAAGAGATACTGGTGGGGAAGTGACCAGGGGGGATCACAACTACACTGTTGGTGTGAGTGAAAACACGTTCAACCACTAGGGAAAGCAGTGTGGTGGTTCCTCAAAAGACTGAACATAGAGCTCCCCTATGATCCAGCAAATCCACCTTTTGCATCTACCCAATTGTCCAGAAAAAAGGGCATACTAAAGCCACTAGCACAATGATGCTCATTGCAGCACTATTTACCATAGCAAAGATATGAAACCAACCCAGATGCCACTCAGGAGATGACTGAATCAAGAAGATGTGGTACTTATACACAATGGAATGCTATGCTGCCATCAGAAGGAATGACATCGCCCCATTTGTAAGGAAATGGAAAGACTTGGAAAAATTCATATTAAGTGAAGCAAGCCAGACCCAAAGAAACATAAGCTCAATGGTTTCCCTCATTTGTAATAATTAGTTCACATCTAGGACTCTCCTAGCAGAGGATTACAATAACTCAAAAACCTAGGTATATAAGGTCATATAGGATGAGACTAAATGAAAGGATCTCTAGGATATGGGAAGAAGAGCTATATCTTGTGTCATCGTTGCTCTTAATCTTGTGTGATTTTTGTCCTTAATCTACTATGTTATTTCTCATCTCTTATTTTGCCCTTTGGTTAATGTCAGATTGTTACTGTATCTGATTTTTTCCCTGGCATATTGTATATATGTTTATTTGTTTATGTCAAATAGGAAAGGGAAGGGGGGAAACAAGATGATTGGGAAGGGGAGGGGAGAGGGAACTGGGGACAAAAACATGTGGAGTGGAATAAATGTGTGAGAAGTAATGCAGTCCACTACCTGTAAATGTAATCGTAACCCCTCTATATATTACCCTGAAAATAAAAAAGAGACTATAAAAATATCTGTAGAAAATGAGGCTGGATGATGGAAAGAACCAGATGCCCTACTACAAAAAATGTGATACACACACACACACACACACACACACACACAAACACACACACACACACACAATGGAATGATACATAGCCAACCGACAAGATAAAATAATGGCATTCTCGGGGAAGTGGATGAAAAGGAAAAAAATCATATTAAGTGAAGTAAGCCAAACTCAAAGGAACATAGGCCCAAGAGTCTCCCTCATTTGTCAAATTCAGTAGAAACCTTGGGCTCTGCTACCAGAGATTTACAATAGAATAAAATCTAGAGACATCGTGACAAATAGTATGACACTAAATGTAAGGACCTCCAAGATGAAGAAACAAAACTCATATAATGAGTGATTGTTGTCCTTAATGAACTATGTGATCTCTTATCTCTTTTGCTATCCCTTGGTTATATCATATTGTTACAATATTTCACCTTGTTTTCTGATATATTTCATATGTGCCTAATTGGTTATTTGAAATTGGATAGGGAAGGGGGGAAATGAACATGAGTGGGGGTAGGGGAAGGGAAATGGGGACCATATCATTACATGGAGTATCAAAGTTTGAGAAGTAATGCACCTTCTATCTGGTGAATATAATGTAACCCTTCTATAAATTACAGTAAAAATAAATACATAAAAAGAAGATCTGCACAGAAAAAAATAATAATGGCATTTTTGGGGTAGTGGATGAAATTAGAGTGAATCCTGTTGAGTGAGATAAGTCAAGACCAAGGAACAAAAGGTACATGGTATCCTTAATATATGGATATTAGTTTCAAACAGTAGTAGAGCGATGATTGAATAGTTGATACCCAAAGTTCTGGACATAATTTTGGAGATATAAACATAACTACATACACATAAAAATCTAGGATAGACTATACACTCTATAGACATGTGTTTTATTATAGATTAATATGTATCTATGACATACAAAGACTCAGCTTAATTTTTACTATATTCTAAAATTTATGTGCCAGTGATTGTATAGCGATTACCTTCTTGAATACTGGTTTGTTAAACATGACATTTGAAATATGACGTAAAATTCAATGTTAATAAATTTTTTTAAAAAAAAGAGGCTAGAGGTAAATACCACTAATGTACTTGCTCTAAGTGGTACAGAAATTTTCTTAATGAATCAAGGAGTTTTATTACATCTTTATGGAATTATTTTAGTTCTGAGTGTGCTACACTCAATGATACTTCTGGAAAGATGATATAGCTGACTGTGTAGATGGTATGAAGACATACTGGCCTAAACGTAGAATAAAGCATTGGTAAGTGACTGTTAGCTGTCCAGATTCTACTGGAATATGTGGAATGAATTTATTAAGCACAATGCAGGCTCTTAGTCAGATCAGGATCAAGATTATGTGGTTCCGTGAGTTGAATGAGGAAAGATCAGAAAAATCTACTAAGATATCCAGATATACTTTTGAAACTAAGGTATTTGGACTCCTTTTTTTTTCTTTCTTGGTGGGGAGCTTGAACTTTGGACCTGGGCAAGGTCTCTTAGTTCTTTTTCCTCAAGGCTAATACTGTACCAGTTTTAGCCACAACTCCACTTAGTTTTTGGGTGGATAAGTGGAGAGAAGAATCTTACAGTTTTTTTTGTTTTCGTTTTTTGCTTGCAAAGGCTTTGAATCACCTTCTCCCTGGCTAGTAGAATGACAATTATGACCCTCCTGCGCGTGGCTAGTGATTTTTTGAAAATTGGACTTTCTTCCAAATCACGCAACTGGTTCCCAGCAAAGTTTTGAAGACTGACTTAAAAGTGACAGATTTTTGTCACTTGGAGACACTCTGTGCTGAACGTTAGAAATCTACCAGCTGAGTCACAGTGACACTTCCAGGTTTTGTTTATGTGGTGCTGAGGAATGGAATCCAGGGTTTCATACATGCTAGGCAAGCTACATTTTCAGCCCAAGGTTTTATGTTTTGTTTTTTCAGTGTTGTTGCTTCTAAGGTACTGTATGATGTTCTTTCATTTTCTTTGCTTTTTACCTCTTTTCTTCTTTTTCCCTTTAGCTTTATTCTCTGTAATCACTGTGTTGAATTCGGGTACCCTGTGTCTTGTACATAGGTTTATGTGATTTGGGGAATGGAGAGGGTATAATAAAATGGTTAAAAAAAACAAAGGAAAAAGGGTGAACCAATTGAACAGTGATACTTGGAAGACACTAAACAGAAATGAACTGAGCAATCTGGGTGGAGAGGGGGCTGAGGGTAGGAAAACAGAGGGAAAAAGGGGGGGGATAACAATTTTCTTAAGAAATGTGTTCATTACTTATGTAACCATATGCCAACTATATATTGACTTAACAAAAAAAATTAACTTAAAAAATAATTTAGCCGGTGTGGTGGCTCACACTTGTAAAGGTAGCTACTCAAGAGGCTGGGATCCAAGGATAGCAGTTCAAAGTCAGCCTGGGCACTGAAGTCCATGTGACTCTTATCTCCAATTAACCACCAGAATCCCAGAGGTGGCCCTATGGCTCAAGGGATAGGGCAGTTGTCTTGAGCTGAAAAGCTCAGTGACAAGACCCAGGTGCAGAATTTCAGTTTCATGACTTGAATGATGAATGATACTAGCCAGGCTCTGTGCGCTCACACTTGGAGTGCTATCTACACACAATCATGTTTGAATTCAGCCCAAACAAATTGCATGATATTCTGATTTACAGTTCATTACCAAAAATCTGGAAGTGGAGCTGTGGATCAAGTGGTAGAACACTAGCCTGAAGCAAAAAAAAAAAAATTTAAGGACAGTTCCCAGGCCCTGGGTTCAAGTCCCAGGACTTGCATAAAACAAACAAAATGTGACGCTGAGTCCTCCATCATTTGGTGTTATAGTTCAATATTCTTGATATGTGTCTTAGAAATTAAGTCCCTAGCAAATACTCTCCCCTGAAATTCTGCCTCATAGCTGATTCATAGAATTTCAGCATCATTTCTATCACCTTCCAGTTAGCATAGCAGTCTACTACTGAAAATTTGAAGAAAATTTTGAGTAATCCTAATAAATCTGTGTATCATCTGCACACACATCAAATCAGCAGCACCTATGTTCTACTATTATGTAAATGTATTTAATCCCTTCTTGAGTTAATGAGCCTTAAAGAGTAAAACATATGAAATAGTTATGAAACTAACAGTCACCATTCTTCTACCTAATATTGTAATATAAGTTTATAAATGCAAGGACTATTCTGAAGTGTGCAGAAGATACCTTCTAATTATAATATTCTCATGAAGTATAGTTTTTAAGAAACATGTTGCTTGCTTTGGGAAAGCAAAGGCAAGGAAAAATGATATAAGTTCCCTATTTATCAGAAGGAAAATACTGTTGGGTTTAGATCAACTTCATTCATTCCGTGCTGATGAAACAAATATTTGCAATTCCTGAGGCCAATCACTTCATTGTGATGCACAATTAGCCAGCTTAGATCAATCTTCCAAAAAAGGAAAGGAACAAATGAGAAGCAATTAAGGTTTCCAAAATGAACCAGGTGGTGGTGGCAGCTCACACTTGTAATTCTATCTACTCAAGGCCTGAAATCCAAGGATCTGGATTAAGTCTGTCTGGGATGAAAATATTCCTGTCTGAAACATCATCTCTGTTATCACAGGCCAGCTGATACACTCTGCCCAACAGGTTCCAAACACCAAAGTCCATCTCCTATCTGAAATACTAGCAAACGTACTCACACATTAGTTCCTCTTTGGGAGATAGTTGAAACATGTACCAGAAACATTTCCCTGGCTTCAGAGTGGAAGTGGAAATATATACTCACTAGAAGCCCATCTAGTAAATTACAGTCAATCATCTTTCCTCACATCTTGTTAGTTAAATTGAACAATGAGTGTTTGGATCAGAAGCGATGTGTATGAGCATACAGGTTGTAAAATACTGTAACCCTAGCTAATCAAGATAAGCTGAGACCTGAGGATTCCAGTTCAAAATGAGCCATGCAATAAATTCCATAAGATTTTTACCTCTAATTAACCAGCAAAAAACAGAGCGTTGAATTGTGCTTAAAATGCCACAGGCCTAAGCTTTGCATAAAAGTGCTAAGGGGTAGCATTCAGGATGCCCACTCTCTCCACTCCTTTTTAACATAGTACTAGAATTCCTAGGCAGTGCAATAAGGCAAGAAGCAAGCATAAAGGGGATCCAAGTAGGGAAAGAGGAAATAAAACTGTCCCTCTTTGCAGATTACATGATTCTGAATTTAAAGAATCCTATAGACTCTACTCCCAAGCTCCTTGAGCTGATTCAAAGCTTTGGAAGGGTAGCAGGCCATAAAATCAACCCTCACAAATCAGCTGCCTTCCTTTACGCCAACAGTGAGAGGAACGAGGCAATAATCAGGAAAGAAACTCCTTTCACAATAGCCTCAAAGAAAGTAAAGTACCTAGGAATTAGCTTAACTAAGAATGTAAAGGACCGTTTAGATGAAAACTTTAAAACCCTAAAAAAGGAAACTAAAGCAGAACTAAGGAAATGGAAAAACCTCCCATGCTCCTGGATTGGAAGAATCAACATTGTGAAAATGACAGTCTTGCCAAGGGCTATCTACAAATTCAATGCAATACCCATCAACATCCCAATGTCATTCTTTAAAGAAATAGAAGAGGCAATTCAAAATTTCATATGGAATAATAAAAGACCCCGTATAGCAAAAACACTTCTTAGAAGAAAGAACAGCGCTGGAGGAATTTCAATTCCAAACTTTAGACTCTATTACAGACCTATAATTCTCAAAACAGCTTGGTACGGGCACAAGAACAGGCCTGAAGTCCAATGGAATAGAACTGCGGACCCAGATATTAAACCACAGACCTATGGCCACCTAATCTTTGACAAGGGAGCCAAAAAAAATAGAATGGAAGAAAGATAGCCTCTTCAACAAGTTGTACTGGCAGAACTGGTTAAGCACCTACAGAAAACTAAAGTTGGATTCTTCTTTGTCACCTTGCACTAGAATTAACTCCAAATGGATCAAAGACCTGGAGGTAAAAGCTGACACACTGAAAAGTTTACAGGAAGGAATAGGAGATACACTAGGCCTCCTTGGCACAGGTCGAAACTTTCTTAATAAGGACCAAGAATCACAACAAATCAGAGAAAGGCTGGATAAGTGGGACTGCATTAAACTGCAGAGCTTTTGTATGGAAATGGATGTAGCTAGTAAACTAATGAGGAAGCCTGCAGAGTGGGAGAAGATCTTCACCAACCAAACAACGGACAAAGGCCTCATATCTAAAATATATCAACAGCTCAAAAAATTGAATCACTCCAAAACTAACCTCCAAAGTAACGCCCATCCCATTAAAAATGGGCCAAACATTTAAAGAGAGTCTTCTCCGAAGAAGAAACAAAAATGGCCTATAGACACATGAAGAAATGCTCCACATCTCTACTCATAAAAGAAATGCAAATCAAAACAACTCTAAGATTCGACCTCACTCCAGTTAGAATGGCCAGGATCAGGAAAACGAATGAAAGCAGATGCTGGAGGGGATGTGGCCAGGAGGGATCACTACTACACTGTTGGTGGGAGTGCAAACTCTTTCAAGCACTATGGAAAGCAGTGTGGCAGTGCCTCAATACGCTAAAAATAGAACTCCCCTTTGACCCAGCAATTCCACTACTTGGTATTTACCCAACAATCCAGAAACAAGGGCATACTAAACCCACTAGAACAACAATGTTCATTGCAGCACTATTCACCATAGCAAAGATATGGAACCAACCCAGATGTCCCTCAGTTGATGAGTGGATCAACAAGTTCTGGTATTTGTACACAATGGAATTCTATGCTGCTGTCAGAAAGAATGACATCGCCCCATTTGTTAGGAAATGGAAAGACTTAGAACAAATCATATTAAGTGAAGTAAGCCAGACTCAAAGGAACTTAGGCTCAGTGGTTTCCTTCATTCGTCATAATCAGTAGAAACCTTGGGCTCTACTAGCAGAGATTTGCAATAGAGCAAAAGGCCATATATAAGGCCATATAATGTGAAGCTAATTGAAAGGACCTCCAGGATATTGAAACAAAAGCCATATAATGAATGATTTTTGTCCTTAATGTACTATGTTGTCTCTCATCTCCTTTGCTGTCCCTTGGTTATCCCATGTTGGTATAGTATCTCACTTTGTTATCTGATATATTGAATTTATTTGTATTTGGATATTTGAAATTTGATAGGGAAGGGGGGAAAACCAAGGCGGGAGGGGGTAGTGGGATTGGAGGGAAATGGGTACCAAGACATGTGAAAGGGTATCAATGTATGTGAATTTATGCACCTTCTATCTGGCAAATATCATGTAACCCTTTTACTAATTACAATAAAAAAATGAAAAAAAAAGAAAGGTGTAGTGTGTGGGGAGGATGATTGGGTCAAATACATTTCTTCTTAGAAATATACTTCATCTGGTTGCCCTGGATTTTCCTGGCCTTCTTCTTAGAGAAAGGCCTGTTTTACTGAATTTGTGGCTTGGCAGTGATCTAGCATGTACATCTTCGAGTAAGACATCCACAACTTCCATGCCTGAGACTCGAGTTTCCTGACCTTTGGCAACAGCACAGCAACATCTTTCTTCCTCCTGAGCCACAGGCCAAGGGAGCTGGCTTGAGCTGGTTGTTAGTTACAGTGGCTTGCTTACCCGGGTTCCATATTCTGTTCCATTGTGAGGGAGGCAGGGTCACCTTTCAGGGCCCAATGACCAAAGATCCTTGGTCACAGAAGACCTCACCAAAGACATACTGGAGGCTGAATCTCACGTCCAATCTCACAATATACATGTGTATGTAGTAAACAGCACACCTTATTTGTCCAATCCCAATGTCTTCCACTAGGCCCAACTACCAGTCTGGTCTCAGGCTGAAGGAGCTTTTTTTAGCTAAGGTCCAATCTTAAGGGTCAATATTGCCCTCATCCTTTACCAAACATTTGCTTCACAGGTCTTCTCTGTCTGCATTTTGCCCCTTGTCGAATTTTTTTTTTAGTTTTTGCTAGTCTTGGGACTTGACCTCAGAGTGTGAACATTGTTCTTGGGCTTTCTTTAGGCTTTAGCTGTCCCACCGAGCCACAGCACCACTTGCAGCGTTTTCTATGTATGTGGTGATGAGGAATCAAACCTGAGTCTTTTTGCGTGGTAGCCATGGACTCTACCACTAGGTCAAACACACAGGGCATCTTGCACATATTTCTGACGTCAATCTACTAGGATATTATTAGGTTTCTGTATCTTAATCAATTTTTTCCTGATGATTAGCTTTGCTGTCATGTGTAAAAAATGCAAGAGGGAAAAACACAGAAGAATTAGTGAAATTAAAAAAAAAGGATTACACACATAGTTAAGTGTTCATTCTTGGTATGAGAAAGGATATTTTGATATGATGATGCTGGTGACTTTATAATTACTATGTCAGGGTTGAGAGTTTGGCATAGTGTTAGAGTGCTTGCCTACCATCCATGAAGATCTGGGTTTGATTGCTCAGTATCCCATAGATAGAAAATCTAGATGTGGCACTGTGGCTCAAGTGGCAGAGGGCTAGACTTGAGGAAACCCGAAGACAGTGCTCAGGCCCTGAATTCAAGCCCCAAGAGGGGCAGAAAGATAAAAGAAAATAAAAATGCTTTTTACAAGCTAATTCACTCACAGCATTAGCTTCTGAAATCTTCGCTTCTGCATTTGTGAAATACCCCTTTCCCTCAACGTAGACAAGAAAAACAGATCCATCCCATGGTCCACTGTCAGGCCACTGCTTGGGCTAAGAGCGAGTCGTGCAGCAACACAGAAGTTTTATTCCAATACTTTCCAAAATTTGTACTCAAATATGCTACCTACTTACCAACTTAGGTCAGTTATCCTTATGCTATACCTTTTCTTCATGACTACAATATTCTTACACTCCTACGTTAAACCTCTTGTACCTCCCCTGACCTCTCTCATTCTTTTTTTCTATCTCTGGACCTCTGCTCATCTTACAACCCTTATACTGCACGGATCTACACTTGATGGCTGTTGAGCAATATTGTATATGTAGGTGGTTAATTATTCTCTAGGCTCAGAGGGACTAAGAGACAATAGAGATTGGATTGAGAGGCTTATTGTTTTGGGTATAAATCGCTTATCAGTGGTTGTATTAGACTGGTCTGTAAGTGCACAAAAAGAAAGAGTGATAATACCAATCAAAACTTGTGAACATCTAGTGTCTGCCAGCTACAGAGGTCTAGGTTGGTTATATCTGAAAAACTATAATCGTATTTAGTAGTAATCTTGCTCCCATTTTCAAATGGGCAGAACCAGAAACTCAAGAAAAATGTCAAATCAAGAAACAACATCCCCCACCCAATGTAAACAGACAATGGAGCATTCACTGGCAAACCTAGGGGAGAGTCTTCCAAGTGCTACACTAATGCAATTGATAAACATCATTAATGGAAAATGTGAAAATATAAAGAAAGAGATAATGGAGGAAGCCATAGCTGAACAAGAGGGAAGCAAAAAAAAGGTGATAAGTGAAAAAGAAGAAGTCATAAAGGAGGCCATGATAAAGGTTTTTCAAAGAAAGATGGATGAATTCAGAGAATCCACAAGTTAAAAAGTGACCAAACTCCAGCAAATGTCCAAAGAAAATAAAGCTACTGAGCTAACCACTCAAAAGGAAATAAAGGAGATAAAGAAATCCATACATGATCTAAAACAAGAGATGCAAGGCATCAAAAGTGAGCAATTAGAAGCAAGGGAGATGAAAAATAAAGGACATAGCTTTGATATCATATTAGACAATGCAGAGGAGAGAAATTCCGGGGCTGAAGATAATTTAGGTATTGTAGAGAAAGAAGAGAAAATGAGTCAATCCAATTCTCGGAAATATGAGAGAGCGCTTTAGGAGGTCCAAGATACAATTAGGAAGCCTAATTTAAGGCTAGATGGTATTGAGGAGGGCGTGGAGAAAGAGGTCAATGGTACTGGAAATATACTTCAGGGAAACATATCAGAGAATTTCCCAAATATCCAGAAGGGCAGGCCCATCCAGATACGAGAAGCTTTTAGAACCCCAAACAGACCTGACCAGAAAAGAACATCCCACCGCCATATTGTGATCCAAACTGGATCAATAGAAACGAAAGAAAAGATCCTAAAGGCAGCCAGGGAAAAGGGATCAGTAACCTATAAAGGCAAACCAATCAGAATAACCCCAGATTTCTCAGCAGAGACCATGCAAGCACGAAGTGACTGGAAGCATATATGTCATGCCCTTAAATCAAATAACTACCAACCAAGAATACTGTAGCCAGCTAAGCTCTCATTCATAACTGAGGGAACAATAAAAATATTCCATTCCAGGGAAAAGCTGCAACAATATGTCGAAACAAAACCAACACTACAGAGAATTCTCAAAGATGCTCTATACATAGAAAACCAAAATAAATGCAATATAGGGAAAGAAATGGCACCTAAACAGCATACCATCTAAGGACCACAAGATCTGTCAAGACACAGGCCCTACTAAAATCTTTTTAAAATGGTAGGAACTAATAAATATCTCTCAATCCTAACTCTCAATATCAATTGACGTAACTCTCCAATTAACTACACAGCATAGGCTGTCTAGTTGGATCAAAAAGCAAGAGCCATCGTTCCGCTGTCTTCAAGAGACACATCGCCCCATTTGTTAGGAAATTGAAAGAATAGAACAAATCATATTAAGAGAAGTAAGCCAGACTCAAAGGAACTTAGGCTCAGTGGTTTCCCTCATTCGTTATAATCAGTAGAAACCTTGGACTCTACTAGCAGAGATTTGCCATAGAGCAAAAGGCCATATATAAGGCCATATAATGTGAAGCTAATTGAAAGGACCTCCAGGGTATTGAAACACAAGCCACATAATGAATGATTTTTGTCCTTAATGTACTATGTTATCTCTCATCTCCTTTGTTGTCCCTCGGTTATCCCATATTGGTATAGTATCTCACTTTGTTATCTGATATATTGAATTTATTTGTATTTGGATATTTGAAATTTGATAGGGAAGGGGGGAAAACCAAGACGGGTGGGGGGTGTGGGGTTGGAGGGAAATGGGTACCAAGACATGTGAAAGGGTATCAATGTATGTGAATTAATGCACCTTCTACCTGGCAAATATCATGTAACCCTTTTACTAATTACAATATAAAAATGAAAAAAAGAAAGTTGTAGTGTGTGGGGAGGATGATGGGGTCACATACATTTCTTCTTAGAAATATACCTCATCTGGTTGCCCTGGATTTTCCTGGCCTTCTTCTTAGAGAAAGGCCTGTTATACTGGGTTTGTGGCTTGGCAATGATCTAGCATGTACATCTTCCAGTAAGAAATCCACAACTTCCATGCCTGAGACTCGAGTTTCCTGACTTTTGGCAACAGCACAACAACATCTTTCTTCCTCTTAAGCCACAGGCCAAGTGAGCTGGCTTGAGTTGGTTGTTAGTTACAGTTGCTTGGGTACCAGGGTTCCATATTCTGTTCCATTGTGAGGGAGGCAGGGTCACCTTTCAGGGCCCAATGACCAAAGATCCTTGCTCACAGAAGACCTCACCAAAGACATACTGGAGGCTGAATCTCTCCTCCAATCTCACAATATACATGTGGATGTAGTAAACAGCGCATCTTATTTGTCCAATCCCAATGTCTTCCACTAGGCCCATCTACCAGTCTGGTCTCAGGCTCAAGGAGCCTTTCTTAGGTAAGACCCAAACTTAAGGGCCAATATTGCCCTCATCCTTTACAAAACTTTTGCTTCACAGTGCCTTCTCTGCCTGCATTTTGCCCCTTGTCGAATTTTTTTTGTTTTTGCTAGTCTTGGGACTTGACCTCAGAGTGTAAACATAGTTCTTGGGCTATCTTTAAGCTTTAGCTGTCCCACCGAGCCACAGCACCACTTGCAGCGTTTTCTATGTATGTGGTAATGAGGAATCAAACCTGAGTCTTTTTGCGTGGTAGCCAAGGACTCTACCACTAGGTCAAACACACAGGGCATCTTGCACATATTTTTGACGTCAATCTACTAGGATATTATTAGGTTTCTCTATCCTAATCAATTTTTTCCTGATGATTAGCTTTGCTGTCATGCTTTAAAAATGAAGGAGGGAAAAACACAGAAGAATTAGTGAAATTTTAAAAAAAGCATTACACACATATATAAGTGTTCATTCTTTGTAGGAGAAAGGATATTTTGATATGATGATGATGACTTTATAATTACTATGTCAGGGTTGAGAGTTTGGCATAGTGGTAGAGTGCTTGCCTAGCATCCATGAACATCTGGGTTTGATTGCTCAGTATCACATAGATAGAAAATCTAGATGTGGCACTGTGGCTCAAGTGGCAGAGGGCTATACTTGAGAAAACCCGAGGACAGTGCTCAGGCCCTGAATTCAAGCCCCAAGACTGGCAGAAAGATAAAAGAAAATAAAAATGCTTTTTACGAGCTAATTCACTCACAGCATTGGCTTCTGAAATCTTCGCTTCTGCATCTTGTGAAATACCCCTTTCCCTCAACGTAGACAAGAAAAAAAGATCCATCCCATGGTCCACTGTGAGGCCACTGGTTGGGCTAAGAGCTAGTCGTGCAGCAACACATAAGATTTATTCTAATACTTTCCAAACTTTGTACTCAAATATGCTACCTACTTACCAACTTAGGTCAGTTATCCTTATGCTATACCTTTTCTTCATGACTACAATATTCTTACACTCCTACGTTAATCCTCTTGTACCACCCCTGACCTCTCTCATTCTTTTTTTCTATCTCTGGACTTCTGCTCGTCTTTCAACCCTTATACTGCACGGATCTACACTTGATGGCTGTTGAGCAATATTGCATATGTAGGTGGTTAATTATTCTCTAGGCTCAGAGGGACTTAAAGACAATAGAGATTGGATTGAGAGTCGTATTGTTTTGGGTATAAATGGTTTATCAGTGGTTGTATTAGACTGGTCTGTAAGTGCACAAAGAGAAAGAGTGATAATACCAATCAAAACTTGTGAACATCTAGTGTCTGCCAGCTACAGAGGTCTAGGTTGGTTATCTGAAAAACTATAATCATATTTAGTAGTAATCTTGCTCCCATTTTCAAATGGGCAGAACAAGAAACTCAAGAAACAAGTCAAATCAAGAAACAACATCCCCCACCCAATGTAAACAGACAATGGAACAGTCACTGGCTCACCTAGAGGAGAGTCTTCCAAGTGCTACACAAATGCAATTGATAAACATCATTAATGGAAAAATGTGAAAATATAAAGAAAGAGATAATGGAGGAAGCCATAGCTGAACAAGAGGAAAGCATAAACAAGGTGATAAGTGAAAAAGAAGAAGCCATAAAGGAGGCCATAATAAAGGCTGTTCAAAGAAAGATGGATGAATTCATAGAATCCACAAGTTAAAAAGTGACCAAACTCCAGCAAATGTCCAAAGAAAATAAAGCTACTGAGGTAACCCCTCAAAAGGAAATCAAGGAGATAAAGAAATCCATACATGATCTAAAAAAAGAGATGCAAGGCATTAAAGTGAGCAATTAGAAGAAGGGAAATGAAAAATAAAGTAGATAGCTTTGATAGCAGGTTAGACAATGCAGAGGAGAGAATTTCCGGGGCTGAAGATAATTTAGTTATTATACAGAAAGAACAGAAAATGAGTCAAACCAAATCTAGGAAATATGAGAGAGCGTTTCAGGAGGTCCAAGATACAATTAGGAAGCCTAATTTAAGGCTAGTTGGTATTGAGGAGGGCGTGGAGAAAGAGGTCAATGGTATTGGAAATATACTTCAGGGAATCATCTCAGAGAATTTCCCAAATATCCAGAAGGGCAGGCCCATCCAGATACGAGAAGGTTTTAGAACCCCAAACAGACCTGACCAGAAAAGAACATCCCACCGCCACATTGTGATCCGAACTGGATCAATAGAAACGAAAGAAAAGATCGTAAAGGCAGCCAGGGAAAAGGGATCAGTAACCTATAAAGGCAAACCAATCAGAATAACCCCAGATTTCTCAGCAGAGACCATGCAAGCACGAAGTGACTGGAAGCATATATGTCATGCCCTTAAATCAAATAACTACAAACCAAGAATACTGTAGCCAGCTAAGCTCTCATTCATAACTGAGGGAACAATAAAAACATTCCATTCCAGGGAAAAGCTGCAACAATATGTCGAAACAAAACCAACACTACAGAGAATTCTCAAAGATGCTCTATAGATAGAAAACCAAAATAAACGCAATAAAGGGAAAGAAATGGCACCTAAACAGCATACCATCTAAGGACCACAAGAACTGTCAAGACTCAGGCCCTACTAAAAGCTTTTAAAAATGTAGGAACTAATAAATATCTCTCAATCCTAAGTCCCAATATCAATGGACTTAACTCTACAATTAACTACACAGCACAGGCTGTCTAGTTGGATCAAAAAGCAAGAGCCATCGTTCCGCTGTCTTCAAGAGACACATCTTACCCAAAAACAATCATCTTTTGAAAGTGAGAGGTTGGAATAAACTCTATCAAGCAAACTTCCCCCATAAACAGTCTGGAGTTGCCATCCTCATATCAGACACAATAGACTTCAAACTAAAATTAGTAAGAAAAGACAAAGAAGGTGACTACATACTACTAAAGGTATCTTTCCTCCAGGAAGACATAACGATCCTAAATATTTACACACCCTTTTGAAGATTCTCAAAAGATTGAAGATTCTGCCAGTGTAAGTAAGATTCCGGCATTGATATTAAATAATGCAATGAGTAGGGATTTATATTTGAAATATCACTGTTGACAAAATCTAACACACATTTGCTTAGTATTTGCTTTTGATTTCCCAAGAAGTTCAGTACAAGCTAACATGTGTGGTATATATCGACTGTGAGAAATGATTCAGAACATGTGACTCATTTGAACAGGAGTCAGTGAAAAGATACAGAAGCAGGATACCCATATTGTGGTAATTTGTATCTTTTGCATATTTTGTGTTTGTTATTAATTCCATTTGTAGTGTACATTTCTAGGTAAAAACTTTTAAAATGTTTCCAAACAATTTGTTATTTCAACAGCAAAAAAAGACATTTATATGCCTGATAAAATTCACAGAATCCAAATTTTTCCATATTATTTTTTTTTGGTGGGTCATAGATCTTGAACTCAGCCTGGGCACTATCCCTGAGCTCTTCAGCTCCAGGCTACCACCTTACCCTGGAGCCAAGCCCCACTTCCCATTTTCTAAAGGTAAATTGGAGATAAGAGTCTCACGTCTTTTTGTGCCATGATGGATTTAAACCTTGATCCTCAGATCACAGCCTCCTGAGTAGCTAGGATTATAGAAGTGAGCCACCACCCCATTATGCTCAGCTTTCTGCTCACAGCTCCCTACCCCTCTTCCCATTATATACAGAACAAAGGTCATCCTCAGGCTTTTTGAAAACGTAAAACATACAGTAAATTTGTAGTATAAAACAGCAAGAAATAAATTTCTTGCCAGGTGCAGTGACTTCTACCTGTAATCCTAGCTACTCAGATATCAGGCTGATATCTAAAGATTTGGTTCAAAGCCAGCCTGGGCATTAGAAAGTCTATGAGACTCTCATCTACAGTTAACCACTAGAATATGGGAAATGGCACTGTGGCTTCATAGGTAGGGTGATAGCCTTGAGTTGAAGAGCTCAGGAACAGTGCCCAGGCCCAGAGTTCAAGCCTTACAAATCCCCCAGCCAAAAAAAAGAAAAACAAGTTTCTTCCCCAAGTGATTATTATGCCAGACATAGAACATTAACATTCCGGGTGTACTTCACAGTATTATTACTTGATACCCTAAGATTTTGCAATATTCTTACAGTACCAGCATATGTCATCATATAATGTAGTTCCTTTTCAATGGAATAATTCCATTTATAACCTAAATCTACTCCCCCGACTTATTTTTGTTGATATCAAAATTGCTCTACCATGATATGCCACAAGCCATTAAACATTTTATGGTGGGTAATTGGAAAGGAGTCTCATGGAATTTTGTGCCAGGCTGGCTTTGAACCATGGTCCTCAGATCTCAGTCTCCTGAGTAGCCAGGATGACAGGCGTGAGCCACGAACACCTGGCTTGCCTTTTTATTTTTTTGTGGGTCTTGGGACTTGAACTCTGGGCCTAGGCACCATCCCTAAGCTTTTCAGGTCAATATTTCATGTAAGTCTAAACATTTAAGTAAAGGAATAAAATTCCAACAAAAAAAGAATAAAATTCCAGACATGATGTGTTTATAACTCAGTGCTAATTACTTGATGAAAATGTGCCATTCCAGAAGCTGGTGTCATTTGATGATGTAGCTGTGGATTTCAGATGGGAGGAGTGGCAGCATCTGGACAATGCTCAGATTACCCTGTACAGAGATGTAATGCTGGAGACCTACAGCAACCTGGTGTCCTTAGGTGAGAAAAGTCAAATTCACTTGCAAGGCCAAGTGCCTTGTTATTTTGCAGATACGTGAATGTTTATCAAACTATCAATACTACTTAAATGAAAGATTCCAGGCCCTGAGAAGTATCATTACTTTCTAAAGAAAACCTAAGGTAATTTTGTACTCATTCTTCAGTATACCTTCAGGATACTTTGACAACAGTTCTAAATTATGTTTCCTCTAATGGAGACGACATTCCAAACTTACACAGTAATTGTAAGTAGATAAACAATCCAGAATAGAATATATATCATTATTGAAAATAGGATCTACAAATCACTAAACAGTGAGTTTATAATGGAAACCTGGCACTAGGTGCAATGTTTCATGCCTGTAATCTTAAAATATTCAGGAGAAAGAAATCTAAGAATTCTAATTTGAAGCCAGCAATGGCATAAAAATTGCCATGAAACTCTATAACTCCAAGTAACCCCTCAAAAATGTTAGTGGAGTGTTAAGAGTTTGACTTTGTGGTTGAGTGCTTGCCTAGCATGCATGAAGACCTATGCATGTAAGTGGAGCTGGGACTCAAACTCGTATTTTTCTAGCCTTGAGCAAGACAGTTAAGTTTATGCCATACAAAATGAATCCAGAGCTGGGGAAAAGTCAACCATGGAGCCAGTGAGAAATGAGAAAAAAGATTTAATAGATAACTTGTGAGTAGGATGGCTGCGAACTTAAAGCAATGATGACACAGCATAAGCAATAATTCTGTACTGTTTCTAATTTACAGGGCCCTGTGTTCCCAAACCTGTATTAATTGACAAGCTAGAGCACTGTGCAGAACTCTGGATAGGAAATTCCTCTGACAAGAATATCACAGGTGAGTGAATGCATCTTCATATTGATGTTGGAGCCTGAGCCCCATTGGTAAGTTCATGTTGTGATGTACTGAGCAATAATATTCTTAGTTACCCTAAATCCTGTGTGGAACCGATGGAATTCTTCGTGAATGAATCAAGAATCATTTTCTTTTCCCAATCCTATGTTTGGTCTCAGGGCCTGAGCATGGTCCTTGGGTTTTCTCAAGGCTAGCACTCTACTTCTTGAGTCATAGCACCACTTCTGGCTTTTTCTTTGTATGTAGTACCAAGGAACTGAACCAGGTCTTTGTGCATGCTAGCCCAAACCCCCGACACCAAGAATCATAGGGTGATATAATGAATTCTATGTGGCAGTAGAGTTAAAGTTAGATTTCTCTGTAGAAATCACTGTGAAACAAAATAAAATGAGAAAGCCATGAGCCCGTGGCTCATGCCTGTAATCCTAGCTACTTAGGAGGCTGAGATCTGAGGATCAAGGTTCAAAGACTGACCTATCACAAAAACACCTTAGACTCTTCTCTCCAATGAACCAATAGAAAATGAGAAGTGGGGTTGAGGCTAAAGACATAGGGCAGTAGCCTTGAGCTGAAGAGCACAGGAAGAACAACCAGGTCTAGAATTCAAGTCCCATGACTGCAAAACAAGAAAGAAAGAAAGAAAGAAAGAAAGAAAGAAAGAAAGAAAGAAAGAAAGAAAGAAAGAAGAGGGAAGAAAGAAGGAAGGAAGGAGGGAAGGAAAGGAAGAAACAAAGAAAGAAAGAAAGAAAGAAAGAAAGAAAGAAAGAAAGAAAGAAAGAAAGAAAGAATGATATTTCAACAAAGTTTCAATCAACATAAGAAAATTAACTAGAAAATGAGCTGGAGATTTTCTGGTCTTCCATGGTTCTGAAGGACAGGAGTGTTAGAAAAGGAATTTTTATAAGACTTCAAATGGAAAGAAACAAATTTCAAAATTCCCACAAATACCTAAATTGAGACTTTAGTGAGAAGTTGTAACTGAAGGGATATAGGTGTAAGTCCTTACTCTCAAGAATCGTTCTTGCTTGGATCAAAGGCAAACAGACATATAAACCAAACTTGTGGCCGCTGAATCTAGAAAAAATTCGTGTTCCTCACTTAATGGTTAATAAGCAAACAGCATTGAAACTGGGTAAGGTAATCCTATCTGCTACTCAGGACCTGAGACTCTTACCTGTAGTTAACTCTAGAAAACAGGAAGTGCAGCTGTAGCTCAAGGATAGGGGTTATAGTCTTCTGCTGAAGTGTTCAGGGACAGGGCCAATGCCTATGAACTACAAAAAAAAAAGAAAAGAAAAGAAAAGAAAGTTTTAAAAAGATGCAAAACAGCACAATATTTAGATTACTTCTCAAAAATAAAAGAAAGGCAGCTATTCCTCAATGTATAAACAAAACAGTATTTGAAAAAAAACAGATGCAGGTATACTATAGGTAGTACTCAGCTTAAAACTGTAGCAATACATAGTTGGGTAATTTCAATAAATATTTTCTGTGATATAAAAAGAGAACTAAAACACAGAAAAACATTGTTGGTCATTGTAAAATATCATTTTCTTAATATGTTCGGGAGAAAAGCATATATTTCTCACAAATAAATTTCCACTTTTTATTTTAAAATATCTAACACTTAGGATGGGAAAGTAAAGTCTTTACCTTTACAGTAAGGAATATTTGTATCTCATGTGTGTTTGTGTCTTTTTTTCTATGACTCATTTTACATGCCAGGTAATGGAAAATGTGTTCAAGACCTGCCAGGAAAGTCCACATGAATGTCTTTGTGAAGTAGCAGTTGCAAGTAGTATCGAAGTGGAGGAAAACGTGAGATTAGCAACAACTTTAAATTTGAGCTCTGCACATAATCCAGAGCTGATTAGTAATAACGGTAACAACTTAGGGGTGAGGACTGAGGAGTTCATTAAGTGTCAGAACATGCTTCTGTCTCCTAAGCCTGATGAGATGCATGCTGCATATAGATCTCGTATGTCTCCTCTTCTTAAAAAATCCATCGGATATTCAGAGCATTTTATTCATGATTGTGACAGTCCAAAAGATCTGCAGTATCATAATTCTATTCTCCCTGCCCAAGAAATTCTTCAGGGAGGGAGGAAAACTGCTAAATGTACTGTGTGATGAAAAATATTGTACTTAACACCGACCATCACTACACATCCGAAAATGTACAAAGGAGAGACTCCTCATACATGTAGTGAATGTGAGAAATCTTTCAGTAATTAAATACGCCTTACAATACCTCAGAGCAAATATCCTGAGATATGTGATGCGTACATCAAGTGTGAAAATTAATTTCTGAGAAGTCAGACTTGACGCTCCAACCTCGATCTCCAAGAGAAGACAAACCTTATGAATATGAGGAACGTAATAAAATTTCTGCCCAGAATTCAGCTCTCAGCACACATCAGAGATCTCACACAGAAGAGAAATCTTATGAATGGGATAAATGTGGGAAGACTTTTAGACTGAAATCATACCTGACTTTGCACCAGAGAAGACACACAGAAGAGAAACCTTATGAATGTAACAAATGTGAAAAGTCTTTCACCCAGAAGATACACCTTCGAGTTCATCAAATAACACACACAGGAGAGAAATCTTATAAGTGTAATGAATGTGAAAATCTTTCCAAGGGAAGGGAAAACTTCGTGTTCATCAGAGAATACACACAGGAGTGAAACCTTATGAATGTAACCAATGTGTAAAGTCTTTCAGACAGAAATCTTCCCTCAAATTGCATCAAAGAACACACACAGGAGAGAAACCTTATGTGTGCAACAAATGTGGAAAGACCTTCAAGTGGAAGTCATATCTTGATGGGCATAATAGAACACACACAGGAGAGAAAACTTATGCATGTACTGAATGCGGGAAGTCTTTCAAATTTAAGATAAAACTCCATGTTCATCAAAGAATATACTCAGGAGAAACACCTTATGAGTATAACATATGTGGAAAGTCCTTCACACAGAAGCCAAACCTCACCATGCATAAGACAATTCAAACAGGAGAAAAACCTTATGAATGTAACTGATGTGGAATGTCTTTCAAATGGAAGTCTTCCCTCAAATTGCATCAGAGAACACACACAGGAGAGAAACTGTACGAGTGCATCAAATGTGGTAAGACCTTCAGATGGAAGTCACATTACAGGAGGCATAACAGAATTCACACATATTAGAAACCTTAGGAATATAACCAAAGTTGAATGTCTTTCGTGCAGTATTCACCCTTCAGGAAGCGTAAGAGAGTTCACACATATGAGAAGCCTTAGCAATGTAATAAATAGGAAAGACTGTTTAGTCTGTGGAAGAAAACTCAGCTTGTGTCACAGAACCAACACAAGATCAAACCCTTAATGAATGTAGCAAATGTTCAGTCTTTTCCCCAGAAGGCACAAGTCAAGATTTATCACTAAACACCCACAGGATAGAATCCGATGAATAAAATGAAAGGGAAATTTTTTTGAAGAACTCATAGTTGAGTTTGCATGATACCACACAGACACAGGATAAAAATCGTATGAATATAAGAATATGAAAAATCCATCATGAACGCATGACTAAGTATAAAATGCATACAGGAGAGAAAAACCTTATGAATATTACAAATGTGGAAAGTGTTTGACCTGGAAGGCATACTTCTGTGTTCATCACAAACCTGATTCCCATAGAAGAAAAGAAAACTAATGAATAGAACAAATGTGCAATGACTTTTAATCAGAAGTCAGTCTTCAGTACATTTCAGAACATACACAATAGAGAAATAGAGAAATTCTGAGTAATGAAAAACATTTAGCTATATATAGAATCTCTGTATATGGGAGCATTAGGGTAAGTCTTCTAAACAAAGTCAACCTTCAGCAAGCATTAAGAACACTCACAGAAGAAATAATAGCATGTAGGAAAACCGTTGTCAGAAACCTCTAAAAGCTGACTGTGTGGCTTAGTGGTAGAGTGCTAACCTATCAAGGATGAAGGCCTGGGTTAGATTCCTCAATACTGCGTGAAAAGAGCAAGCCGGAAGCAGCACTGTGGTTCAAATGGTAGAGTGCTAACCTTGAGCAAAAGTAGCTCAGGCCCTGAGTTCAAGCCTAAGGATTGGAGAGAGAGAGAGAGAGAGAGAGAGAGAGAGAGAGAGAGAGAGAGAGAGAGAGAGAGAGAGAGAGAGAGAGAGAGAGAGAGAGAGAGAGAGAGAAAGAGAGAGAGAGAGAAAGAGAGAGAGAGAGAAAGAGAGAGAGAGAGAAAAGAGAGAGAAATAGGAACTTCTAAATTTTACAGAGATAGAGAAAGAGAGAGAAGGAGACAGAAACTAATTTCTAAACTTTACAGTCTTTCTATTTCCTTACAAATTCGTCTATGTCATTCTTTCTGACAGAAGCACAGAATTCCATTGTGTAAAAATACCCTATTTGATCTACTCATCAACTGACGGGCATGTGGGTTGGTTCCATATCTATGCTATGGTAAATAGTGCTGTGATAAATGTTATTGTTCTAGTGAAGTTAGTATGTCCTATCTGGACGATTGGCAAGTAGTGAAATTGCTGGATCACAGGGGAGCTCTATGTGTAGTCTTTTTGGGATACTGCCATAGTGCTTTCCATAGTGGTTGAACGAGTTTGCAATCCCACCAGCAGTGTAGTAGTGATCCCTCCTGGCCACATCCCCTCCAGCATACGTTATTAGATTTCTGGATCTTGGCCATTCTAACTGGAATGAGGAGGAAAAGGGAAAGAGGAACTGAAACTTGCTCTCCTTACAGATGACATGATTCTGTATATAATTAACCCTATAGACTCTACTCAGAAGCTGCTTCAGCTGATATAAAACTTTGGTAAGGTAGCAGGGTATAAAATGAACCCTCAATGTCAACTGCCTTCGTATATGCCAACAAATGAGAGGAATGAGGCAAGAATCAGGATAGCAACTCATTTTGCTATCAAAGAAAATAAAATACCTAGGAATTAACTTAGAATGTAAAGCACCTTTTTGATGGAACTATAAACCCTGGAGAAGGAAATTAACGCAGAACTGAGGAAATGCAAAAACCTATGCTCCTGGTTTGGAAGAAGTAATATTGTAAAAATGGCAATCTTGATAAGGACTATCTACAAATTCAGTGCAATATTCATCAATATCCCAATGTCATTCTTTAAAGAAACAGAAGAGGAAATCCAAAATTTCACTTGGAATAATAAAAGATCCCTTATAGTCTGTCTTCTTGCATGATACATAATGTTTAATCTCACCTTCTAAACCAAAATCTCACCTTTCTCATTGAGACATAGGTGGCCCTGTTTACTAGCAGCAAAGGCTCAAACGCGCAGTTTCAGGTGTCACCACTGCCTCTGTTACTGGGTAGATCCAACTCTGTCATCGATTCTGAGGTCTGTTCTGGGAGTCTTGGTCACAAGTTGTTCTGTGGCATCTGCTGCCAGCCTGTGCCTATTTGCTTCCTTTTCCTCCAGCAGCCTACAACAGGGAATGAAGTTCAGGCGCTGATGCTCTCCTTCATATGCAGGGCAGGATGAGCCCAACCCTCCCTCATCTTCCTCTTCCAATTTTTGGGAAAAAATGTGCTGGCAGAAATCCTCAGGTGTGGGGCATGGCTGATCCACACTTTTAATCCAGGCTGGTCAGGAGGCTGAGTTCTGAGTATGGAAGTTCCAAGTCACCTAGAACAGGAAAGTCTGAGAGATTCTTACTACCAAAAATAAAAACAGCTGGGAATGGAGTTTGGGCTCAAGTGGTAAAGGGCTAGTCTTGAGTACAAATGCTTAGTGCCCAGGCCCTGAGTTCAGGCTCCAGCACTGCCAACAACCTCACTTTAGTGAGATTTTAGTTTTATCCATGTAGGCACATGTCACTGGAATCTTTGCTGGTAGAGATAGTCTTCATAATTTTGTCTCAAGGTAAAGGTCCTCCTGGGGTAGTACACAAAAGGTGTCATGGAGAGAGGAGCCCCACTTGCTCCAGGTTTGAAGATGGCATAGGTCAAGCCAGCATGGAGTTGGCACATCAGTCTTTTTCCTAGCACCAACTACCAGTGAATGTCAAATGACATTGATTGTTGTGGGATTGTGTGATTAAAGTGCCCCATTAAGGGCAGTGTTAGCACATCCGAACTTGGATACCAGGAATGCTGAAATCTCAAAGCTAAATTTCTGTTGGCTACAGAAATGCTGGTGTGTCTGTTATTCACTAAAAGTTCAGGTGCAAAGATTCTGAAGCTTGATGCCATGTGTTTATTCCATTTAGTAAAATTAGTTTAATGCACTGTATAAGTTAAAACATTTGATAAGTGTCAGGGGTAGTGAAAACATTGTTCTTGAATTCAGGTGTCTGGCAGGGTAATGGGGGGTGTTGGTGCCTGGGACTATGAAGCTGGAGCTGCTATCAAACCATGGATCATGTTCCTCTTTGTCTGGGAGAAATGACTCCAAAGATGAAACTTGAATGGTGAGGAAAAGATGATGATGTACTCAGGAAATTTCTCCAAAACAAATGCTCATGTGGAAGTGGGATGGGGGCTGGGCATATCTGAGGCAGAGCTTAAGTGGGCTTCTCATGGCGTTGAGAACGTTCCTTGCGACTTCAGGCATGCAGCAGGGTGTTTTAGATGGCCATTGTGAGATGGATGGAATAAGACTGGAGACAAGATGAATGCTGGGATCCTGCAATGCTCTTGCATAAGTGGCTGGTGGCTCACCTGAAAGAACTAATTATGTCTAAAAAAGAAATCCTGAATTTGTTTTGATTAGATAATACCTGTAATCCGAGGCATATTCAGGATCCTGATCTTAGTATTGTGGTTTAAAACCAACCCAGCAAAGGGAAAAATGCATGAGACTCTTACTCCCAGTTTAGAGCAAGAACAAAGATTGAAGTAGAGATGTGGATCAAGAGCTAGAGTGCTACCTTGAGCAAAGAAAAGCTAAGAAAAAGCTCCAGGTCTTGAGTTCAAGGCCAGGAATGAAAGAAGGAAGGTAAAAAAGGGAAGTATGTGAGGAAGGGAAATATATAAATGAAAGAGAGAAGGAACTAGAAATTTAAAACTAGAGAATATTTAAAAGTCATCAGTCCTTCTAAGAAAAGTGTTGGAGTATGGGTTCTATATGTGGTGAACTGGAAGCCCAGCAGTGACTTGTTAACCAAAGAGTCACCATGATGAGCAAAGGATAGAAATCTGCATGAGCCTCTTAGCGGATGGAGTCACAGAAGAGAACCTCAGCTCCCATCCCATAGTTAGAAGTATATAGAGATGGGGAAGTTGGCATCACCTTGATGTCATTGTGTCCATGGAGACTGGAAGCCATGGCTCTGTGAAAGCACAATGTTCTGGTTACTGAGCTGAGAGGCTGAGGAGAGCCAAGTCCTGGCCATGAAGAAATCAGGGTGGCAGCAGAGGAACTCTGCTGCAGTGTGTTCCTGCTTGGCAGTTCTTATTGTGTGGTGGATCAGGCCGGAGCGGGTGATAGTAACTGTTTTGTGGTCACAAGCCCTTCACCAAGAGCTTCCTCTGGGATCCTCATAAGCTACAGGGTGGCTGGTGGTGGGATGTGTGTGGGGTGGAAGTGACAGAGGGACGGACGCATGGCAAGGTGGGTGAAGAGATGAGAGGAATGATGAGCGCCCAGTTCATTGGTTTCCAAGGTTAATGGGTGGGAGGTAGAGATGCATGATGGAGGAAAGATGGAGGCAGGGGAAGGTGGTGACAGAGTGAGGCCATCTGTAGTGCCAGCCTGGCCATCATCTGAAGCCCATAGGCAGCTTCCTGATCCCTCACTTTGTCCTGCTCCTTGGGGAGGGAATGTCACATGTACCCAGAGCTAGGGGTGGGGCAATGTTAGTCGCACCTGGAGAACCATTGGCCTCTACCTGGGTGAGGGGTGGTTATGGCTCCCATGCTGGGTGGCCTGATAGCTATGGAACAGATCTCTCCTTAGCTACCACAGTCAGTGGCTGCTCTCCATCTAGGGTTAGGGCACCTGCTCAGCCATCAGGACACCCCATGCCAGGACAGAGGCCTACAATTCAGATCGCAGCACAGGGGTGAAGATTATCTCACCATAGCCCTAGTTACATGGCTGTCCCTGCATGCAGGACAGGATGAGCTGGGGGAAGATGTTCACTGTGTTTTTCCACAGCCTATCCCGGCCTCTTCTTGTGTCTGATTAGACCAAGAGAGTACCAGGTTCCCTCTCATAGTCCTGGCTCTTTTTCTTTGACAGTCATGAGGCTTGAACTCAGGTCCTGGGTACTGTCCCTGAGCTCTTTTGCTCAAGGTTGATGCTCTACCATTTGAACCATAGTGCCATTTCCAGCTTTTCCTTTTCATGTGGATCTCTGATATCTCCAGTGCTGTGCCTGCAGGGAGGCACTCACCCCAGAGACAGAGCCACCTCTGCCCTGACTGTGACTGCCCACAACCCTCCCACCCACTCCTTGCACACCCCTCGACTCCAGTTTTAGCTCCTCTTGGACTGGGTGTCCAGCCTACCCCTTCCTACACTCACAAAGGGTCTACAATTGTCTTCCCAGGGTCCTTTCTTCTTCCAGCCAGAGTACAGACTGTGCACATCTTGACGATCACAGAGCTCAAAGCCAAAGGCTGAGATGCAGAAGGGGTTGACCCACTAGCTGCACAGGGCCCATGGATCATCCTGTGCATCCCCCAGCCTGTGACTTCCCCCACCCCCGAGCAGGGAAGCTCCATGCCCACATCCTGATCCCTGGTCCCCTCCAATTCCATTCTCTCTTGGATAGTGCAGACTTTCTACCATCAGGATCTAAAATTCTATTCATCACTTTATGTCCTTATCACTGATTTGCTACTTTGGCAGGATCTCCCCGTGCCTGGAGAGTGGGCATGTCATGTACTCTCTGTGGATAAGTTGCCCCAGGAGAAGAAATATGCACTTCATGTGAGTGTTGGACAGGGCAGGAGGGCTCCCTAGGATGAGAAGCCACTGGAGGGGTGCAGATGGGGGAATGCTAGGGGCCCCAGGGGACAGTGGGAGTTAGGGCACAGTTGTTTCCTTCTGCAGGGTTGACACCGCTTCACAAATCCAACAGAATGAGGTTCACATTACAGATGTCAGAGACAGTGCAGATTGCCAATGGGCGCAGGGGTCACTGTCACCCCCAGATGCTGGCTGCATGCTGGGAACACGCAGAGATGTTTTCAAGATCAGATAATGAGGATGTTGCAGGGTGTAACCATTCTTTTCAGATGGCACTCTACCTCTCTTGAGCTTCATCTCTATCTTTGGATTTTTCTTGGCAGGTAACTGGAAATGAGAGTTTCATGGACTTTCCTTTCTGGACTGGCTTCAAACAGAAGCTATGCACAGTTTTCAAACCATACCCTGCTGAAGAAGGGAAGCTTGATCTGGTGCTTAACTGGGTTGCACTTTGGCTCCGTTTGCTATGCCTCACGGGAGGGGGCTCATCATGTGTAGACTAAGATCTCATGACCTTCAAAGCCAAATGCTACCTGAAAGTTCAGGGTCCCAGCCTATGTCTTGGGCCTGGGTGAATACATTCTCTGTTATGCTGGGTCATCAACCCATGTTTTAAGCTGGAAGTAGGCAGTGCCACATTTGATAAGAACATCTGCCAGAGATTGTCACCTCCTGAAAGCAGATTCTAAATTTGTATTCCATTTCCTGTGGTGGAGTCTATGAGACTCTCATCTACAGTTAACCACTGGAATATGGGAAATGTCACTGTGGCTTCATAGGTAGGGTGATAGCCTTGAGTTGAAGAGCTCAGGAACAGTGCCCAGGCTCAGAGTTCAAGCCTTACAAATCCCCCAGCCAAAAAAAAGAAAAAAAAGTTTCTTCCCCAAGTGATTATTATGCCAGACATAGAACATTAACATTCTCTGTGTACTTCACAGTATTATTACTTGATACCCTAAGATTCTGCAATATTCTTACAGTACCAGCATATGTCATCATATAATGTAGTTGCTTTTCAATGGAATAATTCCATTTATAACCTAAATCTACTCCCCCGACTTATTTTTGTCGATACCACAATTGCTCTACCATGATATGTCACAAGCCATTAAACATTTTATGGTGGGTAATTGGAAAGGAATCTCATGGAATTTTGTGCCAGGCTGGCTTTGAACCATGGTCCTCAGATCTCAGTCTCCTGAGTAGCTAGGAAGACAGGCGTGAGCCACCAACACCTGGCTTGCCTTTTTATTTTTTTGTGGGTCTTGGGACTTGAACTCTGGGCCTAGGCACCATCCCTAAGCTTTTCAGGTCAATACTTCATGTAAGTCTAAACATTTAAGTAAAGGAATAAAATTCCAACAAAAAAGAATAAAATTCCAGACATGATGTGTTTATAACTCAGTGCTAATTACTTGATGAAAATGTGCCATTCCAGAAGCTGGTGTCATTTGATGATGTAGCTGTGGATTTCAGCTGGGAAGAGTGGCAGCATCTGGACAATGCTCAGAGGACCCTGTACAGAGATGTAATGCTGGAGACCTACAGCAACCTGGTGTCCTTAGGTGAGCAAAAGTCAAATTCACTTGCAAGGCCAAGTGCCTTGTTATTTTGCAGATACGTGAATGTTTATCAAACTTTCAATACTATTTAAATGAAAGATTCCAGGCCCTGAGAAGTATCATTACTTTCTAAAGAAAACCTAAGGTAATTTTGTACTCATTCTTCAGGATACCTTCAGGATACTTTGACAACAGTTCTAAATTATGTTTCCTCTAATGGAGACGACATTCCAAACTTACACAGTAATTGTAAGCGGATGAACAATCCAGAATAGAATATATATCATTATTGGAAATAGGATCTACAAATCACTAAACAGTGAGTTTATAATGGAAACCTGGCACTAGGTGCAATGTTTCATGCCTGTAATCTTAAAATATTCAGGAGGAAGAAATCTAAGAATTCTAATTTGAAGCCAGCAATGGCATAAAAATTGCCATGAAACACTGTAACTCCAAGTAACCCCTCAAAAATGTTAGTGGAGTGTCAAGAGTTTGACTTTGTGGTTGAGTGCTTGCCTAGCATGCGTGAAGACCTATGCATGTAAGTGGAGCTGGGACTCAAACTGGTATTTTTCTAGCCTTGAGCAAGACAGCTAAGTTTATGCCATACAAAATGAATCCAGAGCTGGGGAAAAGTCAACCATGGAGCCAGTGAGAAATGAGAAAAAAGATTTAATAGATACCTTGTGAGTAGGATGTCTGCGAACTTAAAGCAATGATGACACAGCATAAGCAATAATTCTCTACTGTTTCTAATTTACAGGGCCCTGTGTTCCCAAACCTGTATTAATTGACAAGCGAGAGCACTGTGCAGAACTCTGGATAGGAAATTCCTCTGACAAGAATATCACAGGTGAGTGAATGCATCTTCATATTGATGTTGGAGCCTGAGCCCCATTGGTAAGTTCATGTTGTGATGTACTGAGCAATAATATTCTTAGTTACCCTAAATCCTGTGTGGAACCTATGGAATTCTTCGTGAATGAATCAAGAATCATTTTCTTTTCCCAATCCTATGTTTGGTCTCAGGGCCTGAGCATGGTCCTTGGGTTTTCTCAAGTCTAGCGCTCTACTTCTTGAGTCATAGCACCACTTCTGGCTTTTTCTTTGTATGTAGTACCAAGGAACTGAACCAGGTCTTTGTGCATGCTACCTCAAACCCCCGGCACCAAGAATCATAGGGTGATATAATGAATTCTATGTGGCAGTAGAGTTAAAGTTAGATTTCTCTGTAGAAATCATTGTGAAACAAAATAAAATGAGAAAGCCATGAGCCCGTGGCTCATGCCTGTAATCCTAGCTCCTTAGGAGGCTGAGATCTGAGGATCAAGGTTCAAAGACTGACCTATCACAAAAACACCTTAGACTCTTCTCTCCAATGAACCAATAGAAAATGAGAAGTGGGGTTGAGGCCAAACACATAGGGCAGTAGCCTTGAGCTGAAGAGATCAGGAAGAAAAGCCAGCTCTAGAATTCAAGTCCCATGACTGCAAAACAAGAAAGAAAGAAAGAAAGAAAGAAAGAAAGAAAGAAAGAAAGAAAGAAAGAAAGAAAGAAAGAAGAAAGAGGGAAGAAAGAGGGAAGAAAGAGGGAAGGAAGGAAAGGAAGACACAAAGAAAAAGAAAGAAAGAAAGAAAGAAAGAAAGAAAGAAAGAAAGAAAGAAAGAAAGAAAGAAAGAATGATATTTAATTTCTTTAAAACTAAGAGTATGAATGATTGAGCAAACAAGGAATAAGTCAGGGCATTATTCTCTGATAAGGATAATATCTTTTTGCTGGTAGGAAGAGACTGGTATTCAGAACCAGACCTTTCCACCAGAAATTGAGCCTAGTGGTAGAGTGCTTGCCTAGCATGCACAAAGATACAGGTTTGATTCCTTATTACCACATTCATAGAAAAAGCCAGAAGTAATGACTACATTGGTAGGGTTCTAGTCTGGAGAAAAGCCAAGGACAGTGGCTAGGTCCTAATTTCAAACCCAGGAATGGAAGAAAAAAAAACAACAAAGTTTCAATCAACATAAGAAAATTAACTAGACAATGAGCTGGAGATTTTCTGGTCTTCCATGGTTCTGAGGGACACGAGTGTTAGAAAAGGAATTTTTATAAGACTTCAAATGGAAAGAAACAAATTTCAAAATTCCCACAAATATCTAAATTGAGACTTTAGTGAGAAGTTGTAACTGAAGGGATTTAGGTGTAAGTCCTTACTCTCAAGAATCGTTCTTGCTTGGATCTAAGGCAAACAGACATATGAACCAAACTTGTGGCCGCTGAATCTAGAAAATATTCGTGTTCCTCACTTAATGGTTAATAAGCAAACAGCATTAAAAGTGGGTAAGGTAATCCTATCTGCTACTCAGGACCTGAGACTCTTATCTGTAGTTAACTCTAGAAAACAGGAAGTGGGCTGTAGCTCAAGGATAGTGGTTATAGTCTTCTGCTGAAGTGTTCAGGGACAGGGCCGATGCCTATGAACTACAAAAAAAAAAGAAAAGAAAAGAATAAAAGGTTTTAGAAAGATGCAAAACAGCACAATATTTAGATTATTTCTCAAAAATAAAAGAAAGGCAGCTATTCCTCACTGTATAAACAAAACAGTATTTGAAAAAAACAGCTGCATGTATACTATAGGTAGTACTCAGCTTAAAACTGTAGCAATACATAGATGGGTAATTTCAATAAATATTTCCTGTGATATAAAAAGAGAACTAAAACACAGAAAAACATTGTTGGTCATTGTAAAATATCATTTTCTTAATATGTTAGGGAGAAAAGCATATATTTCTCACAAATCAATTTCCACTTTTATATTTTAAAATATCTAACACATAGGATGGGAAAGTAAAGTCATTACCTTTACAGTAAGGAATATTTGTATCTCATGTATGTTTGTGTCTTTTTTTCTATGACTCATTTTAGATGTCCAGATAATGGAAAATGTGTTCAAGACCTGCCAGGAAAGTCCACATGAATGTCTTTGTGAAGTAGCAGTTGCACGTAGTATCGAAGTGGAGGAAAACGTGAGATTAGCAACAACTTTAAATTTGAGCTCTACACATCATCCAGAGCTGATTAGTAATAACGGTAACAACTCAGGGGTGAGGACTGAGGAGATCATTAAGTATCAGAACATGATTCTGTCTCCTAAGCCTGATGAGATGCATGCTGCATATAGATCTCGTATGTCTCCTCTTCTTAAAAAATCCATTGGATATTCAGAGCATTTTATTCATGATTGTGACAGTCCAAAAGATCTGCAGTATCATAATTCTGTTCTCCCTACCGAAGAAATTCTTCAGGGAGGGAGGAAAACTGCTAAATGTACTGTGTGATGAAAAATATTGTACTTAACACCGACCATCACTACGCATCCGAAAATGTACACAGGAGAGACTCCTCATACATGTAGTAAATGTGAGAAATCTTTCAGTAATGAAATATGCCTTACAATACCTCAGAGCAAATATCCTGAGATATGTGATGCGTACATCAAGTGTGAAAATTAATTTCTGAGAAGTCAGAGCTGACGCTCCAACCTCGATCTCCAAGAGAAGAGAAACCTTATGAATATGAGGAACGTAATAAAATTTCTGCCCAGAATTCAGCTCTCAGCACATGTCAGAGAGCTCACACAGAAGAGAAATCTTATGAATGGGATAAATGTGGGAAGACTTTTAGACTGAAATCATACCTCACTTTGCACCAGAGAAGACACACAGAAGAGAAACCTTATGAATGTAACAAATGTGAAAAGTCTTTCACCCAGAAGATACACCTTCGAGTTCATCAAATAACACACACAGGAGAGAAATCTTATAAATGTAATGAATGTGGAAAATCTTTCCAAAGGAAGGGAAAACTTCGTGTTCATCAGAGAATACACACAGGAGTGAAACCTTATGAATGTAACCAATGTGTAAAGTCTTTCAGACAGAAATCTTCCCTCAAATTGCATCAAAGAACACACACAGGAGAGAAACTTATGTGTGCACCAAATGTGGAAAGACCTTCAAGTGGAAGTCATATCTTGATGTGCATAATAGAACACACACAGGAGAGAAAACTTATGCATGTAGTGAATGCGGAAAGTCTTTCACATGGAAGGTAAAACTCCATGTTCATCAGAGAACATACTCAGGAGAAGCACCTTATGAGTGTAACATATGTGGAAAGTCCTTCACACAGAAGCCAAACCTCAACATGCATAAGACAATTCAAACAGGAGAAAAACCTTATGAATGTAACCGATGTGGAATGTCTTTCAAATGGAAGTCTTCCCTCAAATTGCATCAGAGAACACACACAGGAGAGAAACTGTACGAGTGCATCAAATGTGGTAAGACCTTCAGATGGAAGTCACATTACAGGAGGCATAACAGAAATCACACATATTAGGAACCTTAGGAATATAACCAAAGTTGAAAGTCTTTCGTGCAGTATTCACCCTTCAGGAAGCATAAGAGACTTCACACATATGAGAAGCCTTAGCAATGTAATAAATAGGAAAGACTTTTTAGTCTGTGGAAGAAAACTCAGCTTGTGTCACAGAACCAACACAAGATCAAACCCTTAATGAATGTAGCAAATGTTCAGTCTTTTCCCCAGAAGGCACAAGTCAAGATTTATCACTAAACACCCACAGGATAGAATCCTATGAATAAAATGAAAGGGAAATTTTTTTTTGAAGAACTCATAGTTGAGTTTGCATGATACCACACAGAAACAGGATAAAAATAGTATGAATATAAGAATATGAAAAATTCATCATGAACGCATGACTAAGTATAAAATGCACATAGGAGAGAAAAAACTTATGAATATTACAAAGGTGGAAAGTGTTTGACCTGGAAGGCATACTTCTGTGTTGATCACAAACCTGATTCCCATAGAAGAAAAGAAAACTAATGAATAGAACAAATGTGCAATGACTTTTAATCAGAAGTCAGTCTTCAGTACATTTCAGAACATACACAATAGAGAAATTCTGAGTAATAAAAAACATTTAGCTATATATAGTATCTCTGTATATGGGAGCATTAGGGTAAGTCTTCTAAACAAAGTCAAACTTCAGCAAGCATTAAGAGCACTCACAGAAGAAATAATAGCATGTAGGAAAACCTTTGTCAGAAACCTCTAAAAGCTGACTGTGTGGCTTAGTGGTAGAGTGCTAACCTATCAAGGATAAAGGCCTGGGTTAGATTCCTCAATACTACGTGAAAAGAGCAAGCCAGAAGCAGCACTGTGGTTCAAATGGTAGAGTGCTAACCTTGAGCAAAAGTAGCTCAGGCCCTGAGTTCAAGCCTAAGGATTGGAGAGAGACAGAGAGAGAGAGAGAGAGAGAGAGAGAGAGAGAGAGAGAGAGAGAGAGAGAGAGAGAGAGAGAGAGAGAGAGAGAGAGAGAGAGAGAGAGAAAAGAGAGTGAAAGAGAGAGAGAGAGAAAAGAGAGTGAAAGAGAGAGAAACAGGAACTTCTAAATTTTACAGAGATAGAGGAGAAGAGAGAGAAGGAGACAGAAACTAATTTCTAAACTTTACAGTCTTTCTATTTCCTTACAAATTCGTCTATGTCATTCTTTCTGACAGAAGCACAGAATTCCATTGTGTAAAAATACCATATTTGATCTACTCATCAACTGACGGGCATCTGGGTTGGTTCCATACCTTTGCTATAGTAAATAGTGCTGTGATAAATGGTATTGTTCTAGTGAATTTAGTATGTCCTATCTGGACGATTGGCAAGTAGTGAAATTGCTGGATCACAGGGGAGCTCTATGTTTAGTCTTTTTGGGATACTGCCATAGTGCTTTCCATAGTGGTTGAACGAGTTTGCAATCCCACCAGCAATGTGGTAGTGATCCCTACTGGCCACATCCCCTCCAGCATACGTTATTAGATTTCTGGATCTTGGCCATTCTAACTGGAGTGAGGAGGAAAAGGGAAAGAGGAACTGAAACTTTCTCTCCTTACAGAGGACATGATTCTGTATTTAAAGAACCCTATAGACTCTACTCCGAAGCTGCTTGAGCTGATATAAAACTTTGGTAAGGTAGCAGGGTATAAAATTAACCCTCAATGTCAACTGCCTTCCTATATGCCAACAAATTAGAGGAATGAGGCAAGAATCAGGATAGCAACTCATTTTGCTATCAAAGAAAATAAAATACCTAGGAATTAATTTAGAATGTAAAGCACCTTTTTGATGGAACTATAAACCCTGGAGAAGGAAATTAACGCAGAACTGAGGAAATGCAAAAACCTATGCTCCTGCTTTGGAAGAAGTAATATTGTAAAAATGGCAATCTTGATAAGGACTATCTACAAATTCAGTGCAATATTCATCAATATCCCAATGTCATTCTTTAAAGAAACAGAAGAGGAAATCCAAAATTTCACTTGGAATAATAAAAGACCCCTTATAGTCTGTCTTCTTGCATGATACATAATGTTTAATCTCACCTTCTCCACCAAAATCTCACCTTTCTCATTGAGACATAGGTGGCACTGTTTACTAGCAGCAAACGCTCAAACGCGCAGTTTCAAGTGTCACCACTGCCTCTGTTACTGGGTAGATCCAACTCTGTCATCGATTCTGAGTTCTGCTCTGGGAGTCTTGGTCACAAGTTGTTCTGTGGCATCTGCTGCTAGCCTGTGCCTATTTGCTTCCTTTTCCTCCAGCAGCCTACAACAGGGAATGAAGTTCAGGCGCTGATGCTCTCCGTCATATGCAGGGCAGGATGAGCCCAACCCTCCCTCATCTTCCTCTTCCAATTTTTGGGAAAAAATGTGCTGGCAGAAGTCCTCAGGTGTGGGGCATGGCTGATCCACACTTTTAATCCAGGCTGGTCAGGAGGCTGAGATCTGAGTATGGAAGTTCCAAGTCACCTAGAACAGGAAAGTCTGATTGATTCTTACTACCAAACATAAAAACAGCTGGGAATGGAGTTTGGGCTCAAGTGGTAAAGGGCTAGTCTTGAGTAGAAATGCTTAGTGCCCAGGCCCTGAGTTCAGGCTCCAGCACTGCCAACAACCTCACTTTAGTGAGATTTTAGCTTTATCCATGTAGGCACATCTCACTGGAATCTTTGCTGGTAGAGATAGTCTTCATAATTTTGTCTCAAGGTAAAGGTCCTCCTGGGGTAGTACACAAAAGGTGTCATGGATAGAGGAGCCCCACTTGCTCCAGGTTTGAAGATGGCATAGGTCAAGCCAGCATGGAGTTGGCACATTAGTCTTTTTCCTATCACCACCTACCAGTGAATGTCAAATGACATTGATTGTTGTGGGATTGTGTGATTGAAGTGCCCCATTAAGGGCAGTGTTAGCACATCCAAACTTGGATACCAGGAATGCTGAAATCTCAAAGCTAAGATTTCTGTTGGCTACAGAAATGCTGGTGTGTCTGTTATTCACTAAAAGTTCAGGTGCAAAGATTCTGAAGCTTGATGCCATGTGTCTATTCCATTAAGTAAAATTATTTTAATGCACTGTATAAGTTAAAACATTTGATAAGAGTCAGGGGTAGTGAAAACATTGTTCTTGAATTCAGGTGTCTGGCAGGGTAATGGGGGGGTTTTGGTGGATGGGACTATGAAGCTGGAGCTGCTATCAAACCATGGATCATGTTCCTCTTTGTCTGGGAGAAATGACTCCAAAGATGAAATTTGAATGGTGAGGAAAAGATGATGATGTTCTCAGGAAATTTCTCCTAAACAAATGGTCATGTGGAAGTGGGATGGGGGCTGGGCATATCTGAGGCAGAGCTTAAGGTGGCTTCTCATGGCGTTGAGAACGTTCCTTGTGACTTCAGGCATGCAGCAGGGTGTTTTAGATGGCCATTGTGAGATGGATGGAATAAGACTCGAGACAAGATGAATGCTGGGATCCTGCAATGCTCTTGCATGAGTGGCTGGTGGCTCACCTGAAAGAACTAATTATGTCTAAAAAAGAAATCAGGAATTTGTTTTGATTAGATAATACCTGTAATCCGAGGCATATTCAGGATCCTGATCTTAGTATTGTGGTTTAAAACCAACCCAGCAAAGGGAAAAATGCATGAGACTCTTACTCCCAGTTTAGAGCAAGAACAAAGATTGAAGTAGAGCTGTGGCTCAAGAGCTAGAGTGCTACCTTGAGCAAAGAAAAGCTAAGAAAAAGCTCCAGGTTTTGAGTTCAAGGCCAGGAATGAAAGAAGGAAGGTTAAAAAAGGGAAGTATGTGAGGAAGGGAAATATATAAATGAAAGAGAGAAGGAACTAGAAATTTTAAACTAGAGAATATTTAAAAGTCATCAGTCCTTCTAAGAAAAGTGTTGGAGTATGGGTTCTATATGTGATGAACTGGAAGCCCAGCAGTGACTTGTTAACCAAAGAGTCACCATGATGAGCAAAGGATAGAAATCTGCATGAGCCTCTTAGCGGATGGAGTCACAGAAGAGAACCTCAGCTCCCATCCCATAGTTAGAAGTATATAGAGATGAGGAAGTTGGCATCACCTTGATGTCATTGTGTCCATGGAGACTGGAAGCCATGGCTCTGTGAAAGCACAATGTTCTGGTTACTGAACTGAGAGGCTGAGGAGAGCCAAGTCCTGGCCATGAAGAAATCAAGGTGGCAGCAGAGCAACTCTGCTGCAGTGTGTGCCTGCTTGGCTGTTCTTATTCTGTGGTGGATCAGGCCGGAGTGGGTGATAGTAACTGTTTTGTGGTCACAAGCCCTTCACCAAGAGCTTCCTCTGGATCCTCATAAGCTACAGGTTGGCTGGTGGTGGGATGTGTGTGTGGTGGAAGTGACAGAGGAATGGACGCATGGCAAGGTGGGTGAAGAGATGAGAGGAACGATGAGAGCCCAGTTCATTTGTTTCCAAGGTTAATGTTTGGGAGGTAGAGAGGCATGATGGAGGAAAGATGGAGGCAGGGGAAGGTGGTGACAGAGTGAGGCCATCTGTAGTGCCAGCCTGGCCATCATCTGAAGCCCATAGGCAGCTTCCTGATCCCTCTCTTTGTCCTGCTCCTTGTGGAGGGAATGTCACATGTACCCAGAGCTAGGGTTGGGGCAATGTTAGTAGCACCTGGAGAACCATTGGCCTCTACCTGGGTGAGGGGTGGTTATGGGTCCCATGCTGGGTGGCCCGATAGCTATGAAACAGATCTCTCCTTAGCTACCACAGTCAGTGGATTCTCTCCATCTAGGGTTAGGGCACCTGCTCAGCCATCAGGACACCCCATGCCAGGACAGAGGCCTACAATTCAGATGGCAGCACAGGGGTGAAGATGATCTCATCATAGCCCTAGTTACATGGCTCTCCCTGCATGCAGGACAGGATGAGCTGGGGGAAGATGTTCTCTGTGTTTTTCCACAGCCTATCGCGGCCTCTTCTTGTGTCTGATTAGACCCAGAGAGTACCAGGTTCCCTTTCATAGTCCTGGTTCTTTTTCTTTTACATTCATGAGGCTTGACCTCAGGTCCTGGGTACTGTCCCTGAGCTCTTTTGCTCAAGGTTGATGCTCTACCATTTGAACCATAGTGCCTTTTCCAGCTTTTCCTTTTCATGTGGATCTCTGATATCTCCAGTGCTGTGCCTGCAGGGAGGCACTCACCCCACAGACAGAGCCACCTCTGCCGTGACTGTGACTGCCCACAACCCTCACACCCACTCCTTGCACACCCCTCGACTCCAGTTTTAGCTCCTCTTGGACTGGGTGTCCAGCCTACCCCTTCCTACACTCACAAAGGGTCTACAATTGTCTTCCCAGGGTCCTATCTTCTGCCAGCCAGAGTAGAGACTGTGCACATCTTGACCATCACAGAGCTCAAAGCCAAAGGCTGAGATGCAGAAGGGGGTGACCCAGTAGATGCACAGGGCCCATGGATCATCCTGTGCATCCCCCAGCCTGTGACTTCACCCACCCCATTGGCAGGGAAGCTCCATGCCCACATCCTGATCCCTGGTCCCCTCCCATTCCATTCTACCTTGGATTTTGCAGACTGTCTACCATCAGGATCTAGAATTCTATTCATCACTTTATGTCCTTATCACTGATTTGCTACTTTGGCAGGATCTCACCATGCCTGGAGAGTGGGCATGTCATGTACTCTCTATGGAGAAGTTGCCCCAGGAGAAGAAATATGCACTTCATGTGAATGTTGGACAGGGCAGTAGGGCTCCTTAGGATCAGAAGCCACAGGAGGGGTGCAGATGGGGGAATGCTAGGGGCCCCAGGGGACAGTGGGAGTTAGGGCACAGTTGGTTCCTTCTGCAGGGTTGACACTGCTTCTCAAACCCAACAGAATGAGGTTCACATTACAGATATCAGAGACAGTGCAGATTGCAAAAGGGCGCAGAGGTCATTGTCACCCCCAGATGCTGGCTGCATGCTGGGATGCACGCAGAGATGTTTTCAATATCAGATAATGAGGATGTTGCAGGGTGTAACCATTCTTTTCAGATGGCTCTCTACCTCTCTTGAGCTTCATCTCTATCTTTGGCTTTTTCTTGGCAGTTAACTGGAAATGAGAGTTTCATGGACTTTCCTTTCTGGACTGGCTTCAAACAGAAGCTATGCCCAGTTTTCAAACCATACCCTACTGAAGAAGGGAAGCTTGATCTGGTGCTTAACTGGGTTGCACTTTGGCTCCGTTTGCTATGCCTCACGGGAGGGGGCTCATCATTTGTAGACTAAGATCTCATGACCTTCAAAGCCAAATGCTACCTGAAAGTTCAGTGACCCAGCCTATGTGTTGGGCCTGGGTGAATACATTCTCTGTTATGCTGGGTCATCAACCCATGTTTTAAGCTGGAAGTAGGCAGTGCCACATTTGATAAGAACATCTGCCAGAGATTGACACCTCATGAAAGCAGATTCTAAATTTATATTCCATTTCCTGTGGAGAAATCCCCTCCAAGTTAGACAGGCTCACATCCCCGTACAGGTCACAGTCCTAATGCACCCTTGAGTGTCCTCGTGGTATTGGGATCTAAGTTTGTAGGGAATGCTGGTTTAGTCCATGAATTAGGTGGACAAGTGATGACAAATGTGTTGTGGATTCATAGGAGAACAATTTAAGAAGCCTTGGAGGAGCATCAACCTGACCCTCTGTGGTGCTATAAATCTGATAGGATGTTCCAGACTGAGAAACAATCACATGGCTTTGTGTTTGGCATCCAGACAAGTGAGTGCATGTCTTAGCTGTCAGCCAATACAGAGGAGGACATGAATAAGTGGGTGGAAAGCATCTGTCAGACCCCTGTCTGGGGGCAGGTGGAGAGAACATAGGAAGGTAGATACCGTGGCTGTGGTGGGGCCAAAAAAAGGGTAAAAGAGGCAAAGGAACCAGGTACTGGTAGCTCAAGACTGTCATCCTAGCTACTCAGGAGTTTGAGATCTGAGGATCACAATTCAAAGCCAGCCCAGGACAGAAACTCCAAGAGACTCTTATCTGCAATAAACTACTGAATGCAAGAAGCTCAAGCTCAGTGACAGCATCCAGGCCTAGCGTTCAAAACCCAGGACTGGCAGAAAAAAGTATCAAAGGACAAGAAGCTGGCCAAAAGTTAGAGGGACTCTATCTTGACAAACAATACAATGGTAAGTTGCACTCAGAAGACTTGCACAAAATCTGGAAATGCCTGAGACCTATCTATGTATGTTTCCTGTTTGTCTAAATACATATGTTTATGCATTTATATATTAGTATAGAGAGACAGATCAATATATATGACTATACATATATACATAGCCAGACACTTATGGGTGGGTGGTATACTGTGTGAGAGTTTGTGTTTGTGTTTTGTGGATGGCTATCTCTGTTTAAGAAACATAGAAAATATGTAAATATCTTTAAAAAACTTGATAAAATATAGAGAGTCATAAGCTCTCGAGGGAATCTGAAATGACAATATTATTCAGAGGCACGTTTATCCTTATGGATTCCTCAGCAAGTTTTAATTTTTTTCATTATTTTCTTTCTTTTTTTGAATCAGTGCTAAGGATTTCTCTCAGGGACCAGGTGCTGCCAATTACTAATTTTCTCATGGCTAGTACAAGAGGAACTGAGCCACAGTTCCACTTTTGCCTTATATATTCGTGCTTAACTGAAGATAAAGATTTCTATCAGTGACTTTCTTTCAGGGGCTGGATTCTAACGGGGATCCCCAGACCTCAGCCTTCTCTATAGCTACAATTAACAATATGAGAACCCAGCACTGGGTTCCAATGCACAGGGCAAGAAATTGAGTGAATCTCTCAACTCCAATTAGCTATAATAAGCTAGAAGTGAAAGACCAATACCTTTGAGGAAAAGATGCTGAGGGTTATCACACAGGCCCTATCAGTAAGCCCTAAACCCTGTACACATGTGTGCATGCACACATTGGCAGATACACACAAACATACACACACACAATATCTCAGGCAATACTGTATTTTGAATTAATATCCAAAGATTGGACAACAGGATAGCAAGTAATAAAATCTGTTTTTCTTGTCTACATTGAGGGAAAGGGATAAGTCACAAGATGCAGAAGCGAAGAATGCAGAGGCAAATGCTGTGAGTGAATAACTTGTAAAAAGCACATTTCTTTCCTTTTCTTTTCTTTTGTTTTTTTCTGCCATTCCGGGGGCGTGAACTCAGGGCCTGAGCACTGCTCTTGGCTTTTCCCAATCTAGCCCTCTGCCACTTGAGCCACATTGCCATATGGATTTTATATCTGGGTGATATTAAGGACTCAAACCTAGATCTTCATGGATGCTAGGCAAGCACTCTACCACTTGGCCAAACTCTAAACCCTGATAAAGTATTTATAAATAGTCATCATCATATCAAAATATCCTTTCCCCTACAAAGAATGAACACTTATCTATGTCTGTAAGACTTTTTTTATGTCACCAATGCTTCTGTGATTTTCCCACTTGCATTTTTACAGATGACAGCACAGATATTCATCAGGAAGAAAAATAGATTAGGATACAGAAACCTAACAACTCCTAGTAGATTGAAGTGAAAAATATGTGCAAGATGGCCTGGGTGTTTCATCTATTTGTAGAGTGCTTGGCTACCACACAAAAAGACTCCGGTTTGATTCTGCAGTACCATATACATAGAAAACGCTGGAAGTGGTGCTGTGGGTTGGTGGGACAGCTATAGCCTAAAGAAAGCCTAAGAACAATGGTCAGGCTCTGAGGTCAAGTCCCAGGACTAGCAAAAAAAATGTGCAAGAGGCAAAATGCAAGCTGAGAAGGCACTGTGAAGCAAAATGTCTTGTGAAGGGTAAGGGGAATAGTGACAGTTAAGTTTGGATCTTACCTAAGAAAGGCTTCTTGAGCCTGAGACCAGGCTAGCACTTACGCCTAGTTAATGACTTGGGATTTGAACAAAAAGGTGTGCTGTTTACTACATCCATATGTGAGATGGGAAGGGAGATTCAGCCTCCAGTATGTCTTTGGGGAGGTCTTCTGTGAGCAAGGAGCTTTGGTCATTGGGCCTTGAAAGGTGACCCTGCCTCCCTCACAATGGAACAGAATATGGAACCGTGGTAACTAAGCCACTGTATGTGACAACCAGCTCAAGCCAGCTCCCTTGGCCTGTGGCTCATGAACCAGAAAGATGTTGCTGTGCTGTTGGCAAAGGTCAGGAGGCTCGCATCTCAGGCATGAGAGATATGGATGTCTCACTTGAGAAGTTGATGCTGGATCAGTGCCAAGCCAAAATTCCAGTATATCAAGCATTTCTCTAGGAAGAAAGCCAGGAAACTCCAGGGCAACTCAGATGAGGTATATTGAGAGGAAACCTATTTGAACCCATCATACTGCCCACACACTACAACCTTCTTGTGTGCTTTCAAGTGACTATACTGAGATTAGAGTGTGTCATTTCCAATCTGCTCTATTCCAATTCCTCAGTGTGAAGTGTGGTCCCATTCCTACGTTTGAAATATCCAGTGTTTTGCCAACATAGTGTGATGGTAACTCAGCTCAGACTCTGAATGAGCCTTGTAAACTATGGATCCTGGAGGAAGGCCTGTGGAGATGCTGCTGACAAAGCTGATCCCTGTCTACCAGAAAGGTGATCTCTTTTTTGTGGGAAACTTCCTGCACAATTTCAAATAGTGGAGGACAATGTAGTAGTTGCTGGAAATTCTCTTGAAAAAGTGAGTGTTCCCCCTCCAAACCCAGGTTTGCTCACCCCCCTGGCCAAGTCTTGGAATACTTGGCTCCTCTCTGAGGCTGTTTGGTTCACTACGGTTTTCACAGGGTAGCTAAGCATGATACAAGTGCACAAACTACCCCAACCTTACTATTTTTAATCATTCAATTTTTTTACATAATCATATTTCATGCTGTCTGTATTAATACCATAAACAGTATGCTTAGTGTAATAATGTTAAAGGTAAAACATAAGAAATTAATAATTAAAATTCCTTTTTTATTAGTTTTATAGCATTACTACAATTTTATGAGAAAAATTACCTAGAATGTTTATTTTAGAGTTCCAGTAATCCATTTTGATAAATATATCAACCTACATCATTTATTTGAACACATTTTAACTATTTTTTCAGGAATGAAAATACATATATATTTGTTGTAAATGAAATTTATGACTTGGGGGGAAGGGAGAGAGAAAAGGGGGGAGGGGGTAACAGTGTTTACAAGAAATGTACTCATTACATATGTAACAGCAATCTCTGTGTATATCACCTTGACAACAAATTTCTTGAAAAGTACAAGAAGTTTAAATGTCTACTTTGGGCAGAATTTTTTTTTGCCAGTACTGGGCTTAGACTCAGGACCTGAGCACGATCCTTGTTTTTGTTTTTGTTTATTATTAAGGCGCAAGTTCTATCACATGTGCCACAGCACCACTTTTATCTTTTTTATGTATGTTGTGCTGAGGAATTGAACTTGGGTCTTCATTCATGCTCGGCAAGAACTCTTCCACTAGGCTTAACTTATGGCCCCAGTGGGAAGGAAGTTTTCCATAAAATATGTAGGAAATATGTACACTAAGGAAAAGCCATCAAAAATAGAAGAAAAATTATATACTTAGATAACGACATGCCAGTATTATGGCAGATCTCTGTAATTCTAGCTTCAAGAGTGGCCTATTTGGACCGGGAGTTGGCTGGCTGAAGTAAAGTGCTATCCTTGAGCAAGCCCTAGGACAGTGCTCTGGCCATGAGTTGAAGCCATAGGACATGCAAAAAATAATAATTTAATGCCCATGACTGGTGGCTCACCCTGGTAATCCTAGCTACCCTGGAGGATCGAGGTTCAAAGACGGCCCAGGCATAAAAATCTGTGAGAATCTTATTTCCAAATAATCCAGAAAATTTAAAATGTCAATGTGCCTCAAGGGGTAGAACTCTTGCCTTGAGCTGAAGAGCATATGGTAAACATCCAGGCCCAGAGTTCAAGCCCCATGAGTGAAAAAAAGAAAACGAAAAAGAAAGCCCTTATCTAAGGCTGGAGTGCACACTAGTGGTAGTTTGCTTGCCTAGTATGCACAAAGCCCTGTGTTCAATTACTCTGTACCACTTACACCAAAAAAAAAGCAGGAAATGATCTCAGAAGGTTGGGTTCTGAGGATCACAGTTCAAAGGCAGGCCAGACACTAAAGTCCATGAAACTGTTATTTCCATTTAAGCACCCGAAAACCAGAAATGACACTGTTGCTCAAGGTGTTTAAGGTTGTAGCCTTGAGCTGAAGAGCCCAGGGACACTGCACAGGTGCACAATTAAAGTCTTACAACCAAGAGAGAGAGAGAGAGAGAGAGAGAGAGAGAGAGAGAGAGAGAGAGAGAGAGAGACAGAGAGACAGAGAGACAGAGAGAGACAGAGACAGAGACACAGAGAGACAGAGACAGAGAGAGACAGAGAGACAGAAACAGAGAGAGCGAGACAGAGAGAGAGAGACAGACAGGCAGACAGACAGAGACAGAGAGACAGAGACAGAGACATCAAACAGTCATGCACTGCTGGCTGAAGCGTGTAATTCTAGCTACTGTGAAGGCTGAGATAGGAGCATCTTGTTTCAAAGCCCAAAGCCAGCCTGGACACATATGTTTGTGAGACTTACATCACCAATTAACTACCAGAAACCAAAAATGGAGCTGTAGTATAAGAGCGCTAGCCTTGAGCTGAAGAGCTCAGGGACAGTGTCCAGGCCCAAAGTCCAAGCACCATGACGAATCAATAATAAAAAAAAGAAGATAGCTAATAGTAATTGTCGGGAGCAAGAGTGGAATCAAACTGTACTTTGATTTGCATCAGATAATTGCTTGATTGTCTTATTGTTTTTTGGCCTTCTCCTGTTCAATTGATCTGAGATATACCATATGAATGTAACCTCCAACAGTTCCCTGATTAACCATCTGGATGTAACACCTGGCAGTGCCCTGGTCTCAAGGAGGGATAAAAACTTTGAGTTGAGAATAAACGGGCACTGCAGTTTTTGCCTGGGCTGCAGACCTCCCGGACCAGATGTGTTTGTCTCTCTTCTAATTTTTCCAGTCCCTGCCCCCTATTTCAGGAACCCCAATTTGCTGCCGGTAGGCCCCGGCAAATAATGATGAATAATTTTGTGCTGGGAGTTTGGCCTAGTGGTAGAGTGCTTGCCTAGCATGCACGAAGACCTGGGTTCAATTCCTCAATACCACATACATAGAAAAATGCTGGAAGTGGTGCTGAGGCTGAAGTGGTAGAGCCCTAGCCTTGAGAAAATATAAGGACAGTGCTCAGTCCCTGAGTTCAAGCCCAGGACTGGCCAAATCAAAAGTAGTAGAGCACTGGCATTGAACTGAAGATCTGAGGAACAGCCCAGGCACAGAGTTCAAGCACCGCAAACAACAACAACAAAATCTATGAAATGGCAGTGGTGGTTTTAAGCTAAGCAAAAATAGAGTAGAAACTGGTAAAATACATATTTGTGCGTAAGCAAAATAGCCAGACTTACGCATTAGAACAGGATAGCAACTTGAAAAAAAATTTTGTTTTCCATCTCACTAGGTCCTGTCTCTTAATTTATTCAAGTAAGTAAAATGCTGGGTTTTATAATCATTGCTCTGAATATTAGAAAATCATAATATGTCTCATTAACCAACAAAGACCAGGAACTGGGGCTTCGTTCAAATGGCAGAGTATCAGGCAAGAGAAGAAAAAATTGAAGTAAGAACTTGAAGTTCTTGTTCCAGAACCTGCATAGTAACAGAGCAGCAGCCTGGTGATGGTACCTCACACCTATAATCTTAGCTACTCAGGAGGCTAAGATCTGAGAATCAAAGTTTAAAGCCAGCCAAAGTACCCAGTTAACTGCCAGAAAAACCAGAAGTAGCACTGTGGCTCACCGATTAAAGCACTAGCCTTGAGCTGAAGAGCTCAGGGACAGTGGCCAGGCCCAGAGTTCAAGCCCCACAATTGACAAAAATCAAACAAGCAAACAAAACTCACAAAGAAGCCTGCAGACCACAGTGGTTCTGCTGAGTCTCTTCTCTATGGGGATCAGGAAACATTTCACTTTTTCTGTCTCTTCCCATCTCAACATTCATACTAAAATAAGACTGTGTTGAAAGTTTCAATTTATAAAAATGTTTTTCATGAAGCACCCTGAAATATTCATCGCTTATATCTCAATTGAAGATAGTTGATTTGGGGCTGCATTGGTAGAGTGCTAGCCTTGAGCAAAAAAGGTCAGGGATAGAGCTGAAGCACTCAGTTGAAGACCCAGTGCCAACACACAAAAGAAATTATGCACTTTATACATATTTTCTAATTTCTTAATGAATTTTTCAGTCTGTATAAATATAGGGTACATTCCTTGTTACTTAAGTAAGATTGCTTTTTTTTTTTCTTTTTGCCAGTCCTAGGGCTTAGACTCAGGGCCTAGACATTTTCTTTGGACTCGCTTGCCCAAGGTGAGTGCTCTGCCTCTTGAGACACAGCGCCACTTCTAGCTTTTTTCTGAGTATGCGGTACCGGTGAATAGAACCTAGGTCTTCATGCATTCTAGGTGAGCACTCTACCATTAGGCTACATTCCCAGGCAGTGAGATTCCTCTTACAGTCATTGTATGTTCACAGAGTTTGATCTCACACACTGTAGGGCCCTGGTTGGCTTTGACCTGTGATCCTAAGCCCTGAGCCTCCTAAGTAGCTGAAATTAAGTTGTGAGCCAGCATGATGGCTTCCATTCTTTTTTCTACAAAAATATATGTAGTTATCTAAAATATATCTATAGCTGAAAAAAATGAATCTCTCCCAAACAAATCTTCAAAGAAACAACCATCCTATTAAAAGGTGGGCTAAAGACTTAAAAGAGTATTCTCTGAAGAAAAAATTAAAATGGGCTTTAGACACAAGAAGAAATGCTCCATATCTCTAGCAATAAGGGAAATGAAAATCAAAACAACTTTGAGATTCCACCTGACTCCAGTCAGAATGGCCATTATCAAAAAATCTAAGAAGAGATACTGGTGGGGAAGTGACCAGGGGGGATCACACCTACACTGTTGGTGTGAGTGTAAACTCGTTCAACCACTAGGGAAAGCCGTGTGGTGGTTCCTCAAAAGACTGAACATAGAGCTCCCCTATGAGCCAGCAAATCCACTACTTGGCATCTACCCAATTGTCCAGAAAAAAGGACATACTAAAGCCACTAGCACAATGATGCTCATTGCAGCACTATTTACCATAGCAAAGATATGAAACCAACCCAGATGCCACTCAGTAGATGACTGAATCAAGAAGATGTGGTACTTATACACAATGGAATGCTATGCTGCCATCAGAAGGAATGACATCGCCCCATTTGTAAGGAAATGGAAAGACTTGGAAAAATTCATATTAAGTGAAGCAAGCCAGACCCAAAGAAACATAAGCTCAATGGTTTCCCTCATTTGTAATAATTAGTTCACATCTAGGACTCTCCTAGCAGAGGATTACAATAACTCAAAAACCTAGGTAAATAAGGTCATATAGGATGAGACTAAATGTAAGGATCTCTAGTATATGGGAACAAGAGCTATATCTTGTGTCATCGTTGCTCTTAATCTTGTGTGATTTTTGTCCTTAATCTACTATGTTATTTCTCATCGCTTATTTTGCCCTTTGGTTAATGTCAGATTGTTACTGTATCTGATTTTTCCCTGGCATATTGTATATATGTTTATTTGTTTATGTCAAATAGGAAAGGGAAGGGGGGAAACAAGATAATTGGGAAGGGGAGGGGAGAGGGAACTGGGGACAAAAACATGTGGAGTGGAATAAATGTGTGAGAAAAAATGCAGTCCACTACCTGTAAATGTAATCGTAACCCCTCTATACATTACCCTGAAAATAAAAAAAGAGACTATAAAAATATCTGTAGAAAATGAGGCTGGATGATGGAAACAACCAGATGCCCTACTACAAAAAATGTGATACACACATACACACACACACACACACACACACACACACACACACACACACACACAATGGAATGATACATAGCCAACCGACAAGATAAAATAATGGCATTCTCGGGGAAGTGGATGAAAAGGAAAAAAATCATATTAAGTGAAGTAGGCCAAACTCAAAGGAACATAGGCCCAAGAGTCTCCCTCATTTGTCAAATTCAGTAGAAAATTGGGCTCTGCTACCAGAGATTTACAATAGAACAAAATCTAGAGACATCGTGACAAATAGTATGACACTAAATGTAAGGACCTCCAAGATGAAGAAACAAAACTCATATAATGAGTGATTGTTGTCCTTAATGAACTATGTGATCTCTTATCTCTTTTGCTATCCCTTGGTTATATCATATTGTTACAATAGTTCACCTTGTTTTCTGATATATTTCATATGTGCCTAATTGGTTATTTGAAATTGGACAGGGAAGGGGGAAATGAACATGAGTGTGGGCAGGGGAAGGGAAATGGGGACCATATCATTACATGGGGTATCAAAGTTTGAGAAGTAATGCACCTTCTATCTGGTGAATATAATGTAACCCTTCTATAAATTACAATAAAAATAAATACATAAAAAGAAGATCTGCACAGAAAAAAATAATAATGGCATTTTGGGGGTAGTGGATGAAATTAGAGTGAATCCTGTTGAGTGAGATAAGTCAAGACCAAGGAACAAAAGGTACATGGTATCCTTAATATATGGATATTAGTTTCAAACAGTAGTAGAGCGATGATTGAATAGGTGATACCCAAAGTTCTGGACATAATTTTGGAGATATAAACATAACTACATAGACATAAAAATCTAGGATAGACTATACACTCTATAGACATGTGTTTTATTATAGATTAATCTGTATCTATGACATACGAAGACTCAGCTTAATTTTTACTATATTCTAAAATTTATGTGCCAATGATTGTATAGCGATTCCCTTCTTGAATTCTTGTTGGTTAAACATGACATTTGAAATATGATGTAAAATTCAATGTTAATAATTTTTTTAAAAAAAGAGGCTAGGGGTAAATACCACTAATGTACTTGCTCTAAGTGGTACAGAAATTTTCTTAATGAATCAAGGAGTTTTATTACATCTTTATGCAATTATTTTAGTTCTGAGTGTTCTACACTCAATGATACTTCTGGAAAGATGATATAGCTGACTGTGTAGATGGTATGAAGACATACTGGCCTAAACGTAGAATAAAGCATTGGTAAGTGGCTGTTAGCTGTCCAGACTCTACTGGAATATGTGGAATGAATTTATTAAGCACAATGCAGGCTCTTAGTCAGATCAGGATCAAGATTATGTGGTTCCATGAGATGAATGAGGAAAGATCAGAAAAATCTACTAAGATACCCAGATATACTTTTGAAACTAAGGTGTCTTAGTTCTTTTTCCTCAAGGCTAATGCTGTACCAGTTTTAGCCACAACTCCACTTTGTTTTTGGGTGGATAAGTGGAGAGAAGAATCTTACAGTTTTTTTTGTTTTCGTTTTTTTGCTTGCAAAGGCTTTGAATCACCTTCTCCCTGGCTAGTAGAAGAATGACAATTATGACCCTCCAGCGCCTGGCTAGTGATTTTTTCAAAATTGGACTTTCTTCCAAATCACGTAACTGGTTCCTAGCAAAGTTTTGAAGCCTGACTTAAATGTGACAGATTTTTGTCACTTGGAGACACTCTGTGCTGAACGTTAGAAATCTACCAGCTGAGTCACAGTGGCACTTCCAGTTTTTGTTTATGTGGTGCTGAGGAATGGAATCCAGGGTTTCATACATGCTAGGCAAGCTACATTTTCAGCCCAAGGTTTTATGTTTTGTTTTTTCAGTGTTGTTGCTTCTAAGGTACTGTATGATGTTCTTTCATTTTCTTTGCTTTTTACCTCTTTTCTTCTTTTTCCCTTTAGCTTTATTCTCTGTAGTCACTGTGTTGAATTCGGGTACCCTGTGTCTTGTACATAGGTTTATGTGATTTGGGAAAGGGAAAGGGCATAATAAAATGGTAAAAAAAAAAAACAAAGGAAAAAATGTGTACCAATTGGATAGTGATATTTGTAAGACACTAAACGGAAATGAACTGAACAATCTGGGTGGAGAGGGGGCTGAGGGTAGGAAAACAGAGAAAAATGAGGGAGGGGATAACAATTTTCTTAAGAAATGTGTTCATTACTTATGTAACCGTATGCCAACTATATATTGACTTAACAAAAAAAATTAACTTAAAAAAATAATTTAGCCGGGTATGGTGGCTCACACTTGTAAATGTAGCTACTCAAGAGGCTGGGATCCAAGGATAGCAGTTCAAAGTCAGCCTGGGCACTGAAGTTCATGTGACTCTTATCTCCAATTAAATACCAGAAACCCAGAAGTGGCCCTATGGCTCAAGGGATAGGGCAGTAGTCTTGAGCTGAAAAGCTCAGTGACAAGACCCAGGTGCAGAATTGCAGTCCCATGACTTGAATGATGAATGATACTAGCCAGGCTCTGTGCGCTCACACTTGGAGTGCTATCTACACAGATTCAGGTTTGAATCCAGCCCAAACAAATTGCATGATATTCTGATTTACAGTTCATTACCAAAAATCTGGAAGTGGAGCTGTGGATCAAGTGGTAGAACACTAGCCTGAAGCAAAAAAAAAACATTTAAGGACAGTTCCCAGGCCCTGGGTTCAAGTCCCAGGACTTGCATAAAACAAACAAAATGTGACGCTGAGTCCTCCATCATTTGGTGTTATAGTTCAATATTCTTGATATGCGTCTTAGAAATTAAGTCCCTAGCAAATACTCTCCTGAAATTCTGCTTCATAGCTGATTCATAGAATTTCAGCATCATTACTATCACCTTCCAGTTAGCATAGCAGTCTACTATTGAAAATTTGAAGAAAACTTTTGAGTAATCCTAATAAATCTGTGTATCATCTGCACACACATCAAATCAGCAGCAGCTATGTTCTACTATTATCTAAATCTATTTAATCCCTTCTTGAGTTAATGAGCCTTAAATAGTAAAACATATGTAGTAGTTATGAAACTAACAGTCACCATTCTTCTACCTAATATTGTAATATAAATTTATAAATGCAAGGACTATTCTGAAGTGTGCAGAAGATAGCTTCTAATTATAATATTCTCATGAAGTATAGTTTTTAAGAAACATGTTGCTTGCTTTGGGAAAGCAAAGGCAAGGAAAAATGATATAGGTAAGTTCCCTATTTATCAGAAGGAAAACACTATTGGGTTTAGATCAACTTCATTCATTCCGTGCTGATGAAACAAATATTTGCAATTCCTGAGGCCAATCACTTCATTGTGATGCACAATCAGCCAGCTTAGATCAATCTTCCAAAAAAGGAAAGGAACAAATGAGAAGCAATTAAGGTTTCCAAAATGAACCAGGTGGTGGTGGCAGCTCACACTTGTAATTCTATCTACTCAAGGCCTGAAATCCAAGGATGTGGATTAAGTCTGTCTGGGATGAAAATATTCCTATCTGAAACATCATCTCTGTTATCACAGGCCAGCTGATACACTCTGCCCAACAGGTTCCAAACACCAAAGTCCATCTCCTATCTGAAATACTAGCAAACGTACTCACACATTATTTCCTCTTTGGGAGATAGTTGAAACATGTACCAGAAACATTTCCCTGGCTTCAGAGTGGAAGTGGAAATATATACTCACTAGAAGCCCATCTAGTAAATTACAGTCAATCATCTTTCCTCACATCTTGTTAGTTAAATTGAACAATGAGTGTTTGGATCAGAAGCGATGTGTATGAGCATATATGTTGTAAAAGTACTGTAATCCTAGCTACTCAAGATAAGCTGAGACCTGAGGATTCCAGTTCAAAATGAGCCACGCAATAAATTCCATACGATTTTTACCTCTAATTAACCAGCAAAAAACAGAGCGTTGAATTGTGCTTAAAATGCCACAGGCCTAAGATTTGCATAAAAGTGCTAAGGAGTAGCATTTAGGATGCCCACACTCTTCACTCCTTTTTAACATAGTAGTAGAATTCCTAGCCAGTGCAATAAGGCAAGAAGCAAGCATAAAGGGGATCCAAGTAGGGAAAGAAAAAATAAAACTATCCCTCTTTGCAGATGACATGATTCTGTATTTAAAGAATCCTATAGTGTCTACTCCCAATCTCCTTGAGCTGATTCAAAGCTTTGGAAGGGCAGCAGGATATAAAATCAACCCTCACAAATCAACTGCCTTTCTTTACGCCAACAGTGAGAAGAACGAGGCAATAATCAGGAAAGAAACTCCTTTCACAATAGCCTCAAACAAAATAAAGTACCTAGGAATTAGCTTAACTAAGAATGTAAAGGACCGTTTAGATGAAAACTTTAAAACCCTAAAAAAGGAAATTAAAGCAGATCTAAGGAAATGGAAAAACCTCCCATGCTCCTGGATTGGAATAATCAACATTGTGAAAATGGCAATCTTGCCAAGGGCAATCTACAAATTCAATGCAAGACCCATCAACATCCCAATGTCATTCTTTAAAGAAATAGAAGAGGCAATTCAAAATTTCATATGGAATAATAAAAGACCCCGTATAGCAAAAACACTTCTTAGCAGAAAGAACAGCGCTGGAGGAATTTCAATTCCAAATTTAGACTCTATTACAGAGCTATAATTCTCAAAACAGCTTAGTACTGGCACAAGAACAGGCCTGAAGTCCAATGGTATAGAACTGCACCACTTGCAGCATTTTCTATGTATGTGGTAATGAGGAATCAAACCTGAGTCTTTTTGCGAGGTAGCCAAGGACTCTACCACTAGGTCAAACACACAGGGCATCTTGCACATATTTTTGACCTCAATCTACTAGGATATTATTAGGTTTCTGTATCCTAATCAATTTTTTCCTGATGATTAGCTTTGCTGTCATGTGTAAAAAATGCAAGAGGGAAAAACACAGGAAAATTAGTGAAATTAATAAAAAGCATTACACACATAGATAAGTGTTCATTCTTTGTAGGAGAAAGGATATTTTGAAATGATGATGATGATTTTATAATTACTATGTCAGGGTTGAGAGTTTGGCATAGTGGTAGAGTGCTTGCCTAGCATCCATGAAGATCTGGGTTTGATTGCTCAGTATCACATAGATAGAAAATCTAGATGTGGCACTGTGGCTCAAGTGGCAGAGGGTTAGACTTGAGAAAACCCGAGGACAGTGCTCAGGCCCTGAATTCAAGCACCAAGACTGGCAGAAAGGTAAAAGAAAATAAAAATGCTTTTTACGAGCTAATTCACTCACAGCATTTGCTTCTGAAATCTTCGCTTTTGCATCTTGAGAAATACCCCTTTCCCTCAACGTAGACAAGAAAAACAGATCCATCCCATGGTCCACTGTGAGGCCATTGATTGGGCTAAGAGCTAGTCGTGCAGCAACACATAAGTTTTATTCTAATACTTTCCAAATTTGGACTCAAATATGCTACTACTTATAATCTTAGGTCAGTTATCTTTATGCTATACATTTTCTTCATTACTACAATATTCTTACACTCCTACGTTAATCCTCTTGTACTTCCCCTGACCTCTCTCATTCTTTTTTTCTATCTCTGGACCTCTGCTCGTCTTTCAACCCTTATACTGCACGGATCTACACTTGATGGCTGTTGAGCAATATCGTATATGTAGATGGTTAATTATTTTCTAGGCTCAGAGGGACTTATAGACAATAGAGATTGGATTGTGAGGCTAATAATTTTGGGTATAAATAGCTTATCAGTGGTTGTATTAGACTGGTCTGTAAGTGCACAAAAAGAAAGAGTGATAATACCAATCAAAACTTGTGAACATCTAGTGTCTGCCAGCTCCAGAGGTCTAGGTTGGTTATATCTGAAAAACTATAATCGTATTTAGTAGTAATCTTGTTCCCATTTTCAAATGGGCAGAACAAGAAACTCAAGAAAAATGTCAAATCAAGAGACAACTTCCCCACCCAATGTAAACAGACAATGGAACAGTCACTGGCAAACCTAGAGGAGAGTCTTCCAAGTGCTACACAAATGCAATTGATAAACATCATTAATGGAATATGTGAAAATATAAAGAAAGAGATAATGGAGGAAGCCATAGCTGAACAAGAGGAAATCATAAACAAGGTGATAAGTGAAAAAGAAGAAGCCATAAAGGAGGCCATAATAAAGGTTTTTCAAAGAAAGATGGGTGAATTCATAGAATCCACAAATAAAAACGTGACCAAACTCCAGCAAATGTCCAAAGAAAATAAAGCTACTGAGCAAACCACTCAAAAGGAATTCAAGGAGATAAAGAAATCCATACATCATCTAAAACAAGAGATGCAAGGCATCAAAAATGAGCAATTAGAAGCAAGGGAGATGAAAAATAAAGTAGATAGCTTTGATAGGAGGTTAAACAATGTAGAGGAGAGAATTTCCGGGGCTGAAGATAATTTAGTTATTATAGAGAAAGAACAGAAAATGAGTCAATCCAAATCTAGGAAATATGAGAGAGCGCTTCAGGAAGTCCAAGATACAATTAGGAAGCCTAATTTAAGGCTAGTTGGTATTGAGGAGGGCGTGGAGAAAGAGGTCAATGGTATTGGAAATATACTTCGGGGAATCATCTCAGAGAATTTCCCAAATATCCAGAAGGGCAGGCCCATCCAGATACGAGAAGCTTTTAGAACCCCAAACAGACTTGACCAGAAAAGAATATCCCACCGCCACATTGTGATCCGAAGTGGATCAATAGAAACGAAAGGGATCCTAAAGGCAGCCAGGGAAAAGGGATCAGTAACCTATAAAGGCAAACCAATCAGAATAACCCCAGATTTCTCAGCAGAGACCATGCAAGCACGAAGTGACTGGAAGCATATATGTCATGCCCTGAAATCAAATAGCTACCAACCAAGAATACTGTAGCAAGCTAAGCTCTCATTCATAACTGAGGGAACAATAAAAACATTCCATTGCAGGGAAAAGCTGCAACAATATGTCGAAACAAAACCAACACTACCGAGAATTCTCAAAGATGCTCTATACATAGAAAACCAAAATAAATGCAATATAGGGAAAGAAATGGCACCTAAACAGCATACCATCTAAGGACCACAGGAACTGTCAAGACACAGGCCCTACTAAAAGCTTTTAAAAATGGTAGGAACTAATAAATATCTCTCAATCCTAAGTCTCAATATCAATGGACTTAACTCTCCAATTAAACGACATAGGCTGTCTAGTTGGATCAAAAAGCAAGAGCCATCGTTCTGCTGTCTTCAAGAGACGCATCTTACCCAAAAACAATCATCTTTTGAAAGTGAGAGGTTGGAATAAACTCTATCAAGCTAACTGCCCCCATAAACAGGCTGGAGTTGCCATCCTCATATCAGATACAATAGACTTCAAACTAAAATTAGTAAGAAAAGACAAAGAAGGTTACTACATACTACTAAAGGGATCTTTCCTCCAGGAAGAGATAACGATCCTAAATATTTACACACCCAATCCCGGAGCTCCAAACTTCATCAGGCAAACTTTACTTACACTGAAGCCATACATAGATCGAAATACAGTGATTGTTGGTGAGTTTAACACACCGCTCTCACCTATGGACAGATCAACAAGGCAAAAACTCAACAGAGAAACCTTAGAACTGAACAACTATATAGACCAACTAGATCTAACAGACATCTGCAGAATATTCCACCCAGTAACAACACAATATACGTTTTCCTCAGCAGCACATGGAACATTTTCCAAAATAGACCACATCTTAGGCCATAAAACAAACCTGGACAGATTCAGAAACACTGAAATTATTCCATGCACACTCTCAGACCATAAAGGCATCAAATTGGAACTGAACACACATCTCCACCAACGAAAACCCTGTAACTCATGGAGACTGAACAACACATTGTTGAATCAAAAACAATGGGTCACCGAAGAGATCAGAACAGATATCCAACTGTTTATGAAATTTAACAATAAGGAACACACAAATATCAACTCCTCAGGGACACAACAAAGGCAGTACTCAGAGGAAAATTTATAGCACTGAATGCCTACAACAGCAATTTGGAAAAATGGCACACCACTAGTTAATGTCTCACCTTAACCTCCTGGAAAAAGAGCAACAAACCAACCCTAAATCCATTAAGAGAAAGCAAATTATTAAAATCTAAGCAGAATTAAATCATTTGGAATAAAAAAACTATAGAAAGAATCAACAAAACAAGGCTTTGGTTCTTTGAAAGAATTAACAAAATTGACAAGCCCTTAGCAAATCTTACCAAAAAAAGAAGAGAGCATATCGAAATAAACAAAATCGCAGATGAAAATGGTAATATCACTACAGAAATTACCAAGATCCAGAATATCATGAGGGAATACTTCTCAAACCGTTACGCCAACAAATTTGAGAATCTAGAAGAAATGTATGAATTCCTAGACAGTATTAACATACCCACACTGAACCCAGAAGAGGTAACCCAACTCAACAAGCCTACTTCAAGCTCTTAAATAGAAATGGAAATTAGACAACTTCCACTTAAAAAGAGCCCAGGGCCAGATGGATTCACAGCTGAATTCTATAAGGTCTTCAAAGCAGAGCTCACACCAATACTCCTCAAGCTCTTCAATGAAATGGAAAATGAAGGTTCTTTACCAAACTCATTCTGTGAAGCCAGTATATCCCTCATCCCCAAACCAGACAGAGATTCATCACAGAAAGTGAACTACAGACCCATTTCTTTGATGAACATCGATGCAAAACTTCTCAACAAAATACTGGCCAACCGTCTACAACAACTCATCAAAAAATTATACACTATGATCAAACTGGATTCATCACAGGGAGGCAAAGCTGGTTCAACATACACAAATCAATTAATATAATTCAACACATCAACAGAAGAAAGGAGAAAAATCACATGATTGTCTCAATAGATGCGGAAAAGGCATTTGACAAGATCCAAAACCCCTTTATGTTAAAAGATGTGGAGAAACTAGGACTCCATGAAACATTTTTCAATGTAATAAAGGCTGTGTATGAGAAACCTACTGCTAGTATTACACTTAATGGTGAAAATCTAAAGCCATTCCCTCTAGAATCAGGAAGGAGACAAGGATGCCCACTCTCTGTACTACTCTTTAACATAGTACTAGATTTCCTAGGCAGTGCAATAAGGCAAGAAGCAAGCATAAAGGGGATCCAAGTAGGGAAAGAAGAAATAAAACTATCCGTCTTTGCAGATGACATGATTCTGTATTTAAAGAATCCTATAGAATCTACTCCCAATCTCCTTGAGCTGATTCAAAGCTTTGGAAGAGCAGCAGGCCATAAAATCAACCCTCACAAATCAACTGCCTTTCTTTACGCCAACAGTGAGAAGAACGAGGCAATAATCAGGAAAGAAACTCCTTTCACAATAGCCTCAAACAAAATAAAGTACCTAGGAATTAGCTTAACTAAGAATGTAAAGGACCGTTTAGATGAAAACTTTAAAACCCTAAAAAAGGAAATTAAAGCAGATCTAAGGAAATGGAAAAACCTCCTATGCTCCTGGATTGGAAGAATCAACATTGTGAAAATGGCAATCTTGCCAAGGGCTATCTACAAATTCAATGAAATACCCATCAACATCCCAATGTCATTCTTTAAAGAAATAGAAGAGGCAATTCAAAATTTCATATGAAATAATAAAAGACCCCGTATAGCAAAAACACTTCTTAGCAGAAAGAACAGCGCTGGAGGAATTTCAATTTCAAACTTTAGACTCTATTACAGAGCTATAATTCTCAAAACAGCTTAGTACTGGCACAAGAACAGGCCTGAAGTCCAGTGGAATAGAACTGCACCACTTGCAGCGTTTTCTATGTATGTGGTAATGAGGAATCAAACCTGAGTCTTTTTGCGAGGTAGCCAAGGACTCTACCACTAGGTCAAACACACAGGGCATCTTGCACATATTTTTGACGTCAATCTACTAGGATATTATTAGGTTTCTGTATCCTAATCAATTTTTTCCTGATGATTAGCTTTGCTGTCATGTGTAAAAAATGCAAGAGGGAAAAACACAGGAAAATTAGTGAAATTAATAAAAAGCATTACACACATAGATAAGTGTTCATTCTTTGTAGGAGAAAGGATATTTTGATATGATGATGATGATTTTATAATGACTATGTCAGGGTTGATAGTTTGGCATAGTGGTAGAGTGCTTGCCTAGCATCCATGAAGACCTGGGTTTGATTGCTCATTATCACATAGATAGAAAATCTAGATGTGGCACTGTGGCTCAAGTGGCAGAGGGCTAGACTTGAGAAAACCCGAGGACAGTGCTCAGGCCCTGAATTCAAGCCCCAAGACTGGCAGAAAGATAAAAGAAAATAAAAATGCTTTTTACGAGCTAATTCACTCACAGCATTTGCTTCTGAAATCTTCGCTTCTGCATCTTGAGAAATACCCCTTTCCCTCAACGTTGACTAGAAAAACAGATCCATCCCATGGTCCACTGTGAGGCCACTGATTGGGCTAAGAGCTAGTCGTGCAGCAACACATAAGTTTTATTCTAATACTTTCCAAATTTGGACTCAAATATGCTACCTACTTACCAACTTAGGTCAGTTATCCTTATGCTATACATTTTCTTCATTACTACAATATTCTTACACACCTACGTTAATCCTCTTGTACTTCCCCTGACCTCTCTCATTCTTTTTTTCTATCTTTGGACCTCTGCTCGTCTTTCAACCCTTATACTGCACGGATCTACACTTGATGGCTGTTGAGCAATATTGTATATGTAGGTGGTTAATTATTTTCTAGGCTCAGAGGGACTTATAGACAATAGAGATTGGATTGAGAGGCTTATAATTTTGGGTATAAATAGCTTATCAGTGGTTGTATTAGACTGGTCTGTAAGTGCACAAAAAGAAAGAGTGATAATACCAATCAAAACTTGTGAACATCTAGTGTCTGCCAGCTACAGAGGTCTAGGTTGGTTATATCTGAAAAACTATAATCGTATTTAGTAGTAATCTTGCTCCCATTTTCAAATGGGCAGAACAAGAAACTCAAGAAAAATGTCAAATCAAGAAACAACATCCCCCACCCAATGTAAACAGACGATGGAACAGTCACTGGCAAGCCTGGAGGAGAGTCTTCCAAGTGCTACACAAATGCAATTGATAAACATCATTAATGGAATATGTGAAAATATAAAGAAAGAGATAATGGAGGAAGCCATAGCTGAACAAGAGGAAATCATAAACAAGGTGATAAGTGAAAAAGAAGAAGCCATAAAGGAGGCCATAATAAAGGTTTTTCAAAGAAAGATGGGTGAATTCATAGAATCCACAAATAAAAACGTGACCAAACTCCAGCAAATGTCCAAAGAAAATAAAGCTACTGAGCTAACCACTCAAAAGGAATTCAAGGAGATAAAGAAATCCATACATCATCTAAAACAAGAGATGCAAGGCATCAAAAATGAGCAATTAGAAGCAAGGGAGATGAAAAATAAAGTAGATAGCTTTGATAGGAGGTTAAACAATGTAGAGGAGAGAATTTCTGGGGCTGAAGATAATTTAGTTATTATAGAGAAAGAACAGAAAATGAGTCAATCCAAATCTAGGAAATATGAGAGAGCGCTTCAGGAAGTCCAAGATACAATTAGGAAGCCTAATTTAAGGCTAGTTGGTATTGAGGAGGGCGTGGAGAAAGAGGTCAATGGTATTGGAAATATACTTCAGGGAATCATCTCAGAGAATTTCCCAAATATCCAGAAGGGCAGGCCCATCCAGATACGAGAAGCATTTAGAACCCCAAACAGACTTGACCAGAAAAGAACATCCCAACGCCACATTGTGATCCGAAGTGGATCAATAGAAACGAAAGGAAAGATCCTAAAGGCAGCCAGGGAAAAGGGATCAGTAACCTATAAAGGCAAACCAATCAGAATAACCCCAGATTTCTCAGCAGAGACCATGCAAGCACGAAGTGACTGGAAGCATATATGTCATGCCCTTAAATCAAATAAATAACAACCAAGAATACTGTAACCAGCTAAGCTCTCATTCATAACTGAGGGAACAATAAAAACATTCCATTGCAGGGAAAAGCTGCAACAATATGTCGAAACAAAACCAACACTACCGAGAATTCTCAAAGATGCTCTATACATAGAAAACCAAAATAAATGCAATATAGGGAAAGAAATGGCACCTAAACAGCATACCATCTAAGGACCACAAGAACTGTCAAGACACAGGCCCTACTAAAAGCTTTTAAAAATGGTAGGAACTAATAAATATCTCTCAATCCTAAGTCTCAATATCAATGGACTTTACTCTCCAATTAAACGACATAGGCTGTCTAGTTGGATCAAAAAGCAAGAGCCATCGTTCTGCTGTCTTCAAGAGACGCATCTTACCCAAAACAATCATCTTTTGAAAGTGAGAGGTTGGAATAAACTCTATCAAGCTAACTGCCCCCATAAACAGGCTGGAGTTGCCATCCTCATATCAGATACAATAGACTTCAAACTAAAATTAGTAAGAAAAGACAAAGAAGGTTACTACATACTACTAAAGGGATCTTTCCTCCAGGAAGAGATAACGATCCTAAATATTTACACACCCAATCCCGGAGCTCCAAACTTCATCAGGCAAACTTTACTTACACTGAAGCCATACATAGATCAAAATACAGTGATTGTTGGTGAGTTTAACACACCGCTCTCACCTATGGACAGATCAACAAGGCAAAAACTCAACAGAGAAACCTTAGAACTAAACAACTATATAGACCAACTAGATCTAACAGACATCTGCAGAATATTCCACCAAGTAACAACACAATATACGTTTTCCTCAGCAGCACATGGAACATTTTCCAAAATAGACCACATCTTAGGCCATAAAACAAACCTGGACAGATTCAGAAACATTGAAATTATTCCATGCACACTCTCAGACCATAAAGGCATCAAATTGGAACTGAGCACACATCTCCACCAACGAAAACCCTGTAACTCATGGAGACTGAACAACACATTGTTGCATCAAAAACAATGGGTCATTGAAGAGATCAGAACAGATATCCAACTGTTTATGAAATTTAACAATAAGTAGCACACAAATATCAACTCCTTAGGGACACAACAAAGGCAGTACTCAGAGGAATATTTATAGCGCTGAGTGCCTACAACAGCAATTTGGAAAAATGGCACACCACTAGTTAATGTCTCACCTTAACCTCCTGGAAAAAGAGAAACAATCCAAACCTAAACCCATTAGGAGAAAGCAAATTATTAAAATCTAAGCAGAATTAAATGATTTGGAATAAAAAAACTGTAGAAAGAATCAACAAAACAATTAGTTGGTTCTTTGAAAGAATTAACAAAATTGACAAGCCCTTAGCAAATCTTACCAAACAAAGAAGAGAGCATATCGAAATAAACAAAATCGCAGATGAAAATGGTAATATCACTACAGAAATTACCAAGATCCAGAATATCATGAGGGAATACTTCTCAAACCGTTACGCCAACAAATTTGAGAATCTAGAAGAAATGTATGAATTCCTAGACAATATTAACATACCCACACTGAACCCAGAAGAGCTAACCCAACTCAACAGGCCTATTTCAAGCTCTTAAATAGAAATGGAAATTAGACAACTTCCACTTAAAAAGAGCCCAGGGCCAGATGGATTCACAGCTGAATTCTATAAGGTCTTCAAAGCAGAGCTCACACCAATACTCCTCAAGCTCTTCAACGAAATGGAAAATGAAGGTTCCTTACCAAACTCATTCTTTGAAGCCAGTATAACCCTCATCCCCAAACCAGACAGAGATTCATCAAAGAAAGAGATCTATAGACCTATACCTTTGATGAACATCGATGCAAAACTTCTCAACAAAATACTGGCCAACCGTCTACAACAACTCATCAAAAAAATTATACACTATGATCAAACTGGATTCATCACAGGGAGGCAAAGCTGGTTCAACATACGCAAATCAATTAATATAATTCAACACATCAACAGGAGCAAGGACCAAAATCACATGATTGTCTCAATAGATGCGGAAAAGGCATTTAACAAGATCCAACATCCCTTTATGTTAAAAGCTCTGGAGAAACTAGAAATCCATGGAACATTCCTCAATGTAATAAAGGCTGTGTATGAGAAACCTACTGCTAGTATTACACTTAATGGTGAAAATCTAAAGCCATTCCCTCTATAATCAGGAACGAGACAAGGATGCCCACTCTCTGTACTACTATTTAACATAGTACTAGAATTCCTAGGCAATGCAATGAGGCAAAAAGCAAGCATAAAAGGGGTTCCAACTAGGAAAAGAGGAAATAAAACTATCCCTCTTTGCAGATGACATGATTCTGTATTTAAAGAAGCCTATAGATTCTACTCCCAAGCTCCTTGAGCTGATTCAATACTTTGGCAGAGTAGCAGGCTCTAAAATCAACCCTCAAAAATCAACTGCCTTCCTTTATGCCAACAGTGAGAGGAACGAGGCAATAATCAGGAAAGAAACTCCTTTCACAATAGCCTCAAACAAAATAAAGTACCTAGGAATTAGCTTAACTAAGAATGTAAAGGACCGTTTAGATGAAAACTTTAAAACCCTAAAAAAGGAAATTAAAGCAGAACTAAGGAAATGGAAAAACCTCCCATGCTCCTGGAGTTGAAGAATCAACTTTGTGAAAATGACAATCTTGCCAAGAGCTATCTACAAATTCAATGCAATATCCATCAACATCCCAACGTCATTCTTTAAAGAAATAGAAAAGGCAATCCAAAATTTCATATGGAATAATAAAAGACCCCGTATAGCAAAAATACTTCTTAGCAGAAAGAACAGCGCTGGAGGAATTTCAATTCCAAACTTTAGACTCTATTACAGAGCTATAATTCTCAAAACAGCTTGGTACTGGCACAAGAACAGGCCTGAGACCAATGGAATAGAACTGAGGACCCACATATTAAACCACAGACCTATGGCCACCTAATCTTGGACAAGGGAGCCAAAAAATAGAATGGAAGAAAGACAGCCTCTTCAAAAAATTATGTTGGCAGAACTGATTAAGCACCTGCACAAAACTAAAGCTGGATCCTTCTTTGTCACCTTGCACTAGAATTAACTCCAAATGGATCAAAGACTGGAGGTAAAAGCTGAAACATCGAAAACTCTACAGGAAGGAATAGGAGATACACTAGGCCTCCTTGGCACAGGTCGAAACTTTCTTATTAAGGACCAAGAATCACAACAAATCAGAGAAGGGCTGGATAAGTGGGACTGCATTAAACTGCAGAGCTTTTGTATGGCAAAGGACATAGCTAGTAAACTAAGCAGGAAGCCTACAGAATGGGAGAAGATCTTCACCAACCAAACAACGGACAAAGGCCTCATATCTAAAATGTATCAACAACTCAAAAAATTGAATCACTCCAAAACTAACCTCCAAAGTAACACCCATCCCATTAAAAAATGGGCCAAAGACTTAAAGAGAGTCTTCTCTGAAGAAGAAACAAAAATGGCCTATAGACACATGAAGAAATGCTCCACATCTCTGGTCATAAAAGAAATGCAAATCAAAACAACTCTAAGATTCCACCTCACTCCAGCTAGAATGGCCAGGATCAGGAAAATGAATGACAACAGATGCTGTTGTCATTCTATGTTGTGCTGAGGAGTTGAACTTGGGTCTTTCTTCATGCTCGGCAAGAACTCTTCCACTATGCTTAACTTATAGCAACAGTGGGAAGGAAGTTTTCCATAAAATATGTAGGAAATATGTCCACTAAGGAAAAGCCATCAAAAATAGAAGAAAAATTATATACTTAGATAACGACATGCCAGTATCATGGCAGATCTCTGTAATTCTAGCTTCAAGAGTGGCCTATTTGGACCGAGAGTTGGCTGGCTGAAGTAAAGTGCTATCCTTGAGCAAGACCTAGGACAGTGCTCTGGCCATGAGTTGAAGCCATAGGATATGCAAAAAATAATAATTTAATGCCCGTGACTGGTGGCTCACCCTGGTAACCCTAGCTACCCTGGAGGATCGAGGTTCAAAGACGGCCCAGGCATAAAAATCTGTGAGAATCTTATTTCCAAATAATCCAGAAAATTCAAAATGACAATGTGCCTCAAGTGGTAGAGCTCTTGCCTTGAGCTGAAGAGCTTAAGGTAAACATCCAGGCCCAGAGTTCAAGCCCCATGAGTGAAAAAAAGAAAAAGAAAAAGAAAGCCCTTATCTAAGGCTGGAGTGCACACTAGTGGTAGTTTGCTTGCCTACTATGCACAAAGCCCTATGTTCAATTACTCTGTACCACTTACACCAAAAAAAAAAAAGCTGGAAATGATCTCAGAAGGTTGGGTTCTGAGGATCACAGTTCAAAGCCAGGCCAGACACTAAAGTCCATGAAACTGTTACTTCCACTTAAGCACCAGAAAACCAGAAGTGACACTGTGGCTCAAGGTGTTTAAGGTTGTAGCCTTGAGCTGAAGAGCCCAGGGACACTGCCCAGGTGCACAATGAAACTCTTACAACTAAAAGACAGAGACAGAGAGAGAGACAGAGAGACAGAGAGAGAGAGAGACAGAGAGAGAGACAGAGAGAGAGACAGAGAGAGACAGAGAGAGAGACAGAGAGAGAGACAGAGAGAGACAGAGAGAGACAGAGAGAGAGACAGAGAGAGACAGAGAGAGAGACAGAGAGAGAGACAGAGAGAGACAGAGAGAGAGACAGAGAGAGAGACAGAGAGAGACAGAGAGAGAGAGACAGACAGACAGTCAGACAGACAGAGACAGACAGAGACAGAGAGACAGAGAGACAGAGAGAGACAGAGAGACAGAGAGAGACAGACAGACAGGCAGAAAGACAGAGTCAGACAGAGACAGAGAGACAGAGACAGAGACAGGAAACAGTCATGCACTGCTGGCTGAAGCGTGTAATTCTAGCTACTATGGAGGCTGAGATTGGAGGATCTTGGTTCAATGCCCAAAGCCAGCCTGGACACATATGTTTGTGAGACTTACATCACCAATTAACTACCAGAAACCAAAAATGGAGCTGTAGAGGAAGAGCGCTAGCCTTGAGCTGAAGAGCTCAGGGACAGTGTCCAGGCCCAAAGTCCAAGCACCATGATGAATCAATAATAAAAAAAGAAGATAGCTAATAGTAATGATGAATAATTTTGTGCTGGGAGTTTGGCCTAGTGGTAGAGTGCTTGCCTAGCATGCACGAAGACCTGGGTTCAATTCCTCAATACCACATACATAGAAAAATGCTGGAAGTGGTGCTGAGGCTGAAGTGGTAGAGCCCTAGCCTTGAGAAAATATAAGGACAGTGCTCAGTCCCTGAGTTCAAGCCCAGGACTGGCCAAATCAAAAGTAGTAGAGCACAGGCATTGAACTGAAGATCTGAGGAACAGCCCAGGCACAGAGTTCAAGCACCGCAAACAACAACAACAAAATCTATGAAATGGCAGTGGTGGTTTTAAGCTAAGCAAAAATAGAGTAGAAACTGGTAAAATACATATTTGTGTGTAAGCAAAATAGCCAGACTTATGCATTAGAACAGGATAGCAACTTGAAAAAAAATTTTGTTTTCCATCTCACTAGGTCCTGTCTCTTAATTTATTCAAGTAAGTAAAATGCTGGGTTTTATAATCATTGCTCTGAATATTAGAAAATCATAATATGTCTCATTAACCAACAAAGACCAGGAACTGGGGCTTCGTTCAAATGGCAGAGTATCAGGCAAGAGAAGAAAAAATTGAAGTAAGAACTTGAAGTTCTTGTTCCAGAACCTGCATAGTAACAGAGCAGCAGCCTGGTGATGGTACCTCACACCTATAATCTTAGCTACTCAGGAGGCTAAGATCTGAGAATCAAAGTTTAAAGCCAGCCAAAGTACCCAGTTAACTGCCAGAAAAACCAGAAGTGGCACTGTGGCTCACAGATTAAAGCACTAGCCTTGAGCTGAAGAGCTCAGGGACAGTGCCCAGGCCTAGAGTTCAAGTCCCACTATTGACAAAAATCAAACAAGCAAACAAAACTCACAAAGAAGCCTGCAGACCACAGTGGTTCTGCTGAGTCTCTTCTATGGGGATCAGGAATCATTTCACTTTTTCTGTCTCTTCCCATCTCAACATTCATACTAAAATAAGACTGTGTTGAAAGTTTCAATTTATAAAAATGTTTTTCATGAAGCACCCTGAAATATTCATCGCTTATATCTCAATTGAAGATAGTTGATTTGGGGCTGCATTGGTAGAGTGCTAGCCTTGAGCAGAAAAGGTCCTGGATAGAGCTGAAGCACTCAGTGGAATACCCAGTGCCAACACACAAAAGAAATTATGCACTTTATATATATGTTCTAATTTCTTAATGAATTTTTCAGTCTGTATAAATATAGGGTACAATCTTAGAGTTGTTTTGATTGGCATTTCTTTTATGACCAGAGATGTTGAGCATTTCTTCATGTGTCTATAGGCTATTTTTGTTTCTTCTTCAGAGAAGACTCTCTTTAAGTCTTTGGCCCATTTTTTAATGGGATGGTTGTTACTTTGGAGGTTAGTTTTGGAGTGATTCAATTTTGTGAGTTGTTGATATATTTTAAATAGGAGACCTTTGTCCGTTGTTTGGTTGGTGAAGATCTTCTCCCACTGTGTAGGCTTCCTGATTAGTTTACTAGCTATGTCCTTTGCCATACAAAAGCTCTGCAGTTTACTGCAGTCCCACTTATCCAGACTTTCTCCGATTTGTTGTGATTCTTGGTCCTTATTAAGAAAGTTTCGACCTGTGCCAAGAAGGCCTAGTGTATCTCCTATTCTTTCCTGTAGAGTTTTCAACGTGTCAGCTTTTACCTCCAGGTCTTTGATACATTTGGAGTTCATTCTAGTGACAAAGAAGGATCCAGCTTTAGTTTTCTGCAGGTGTTTAACCAGTTCTGCCAGCACAACTTGTTGAAGAGGCTGTCTTTCTTCCATTCTATTTTTTTGGCTCCCTTGTCAAAGATTAGGTGGCCATAGGTCTATGGTTTATTATCTGGGTCCTCAGTTCTATTCCATTGGTCTTCATGCCTGTTCCTGTGCCAGTATCAAGCTGTTTTGAGAATTATAGCTCTGTAATAGAGTCTAAAGTTTGGAATTGAAATTCCTCCAGCGCTGTTCTTTCTGCTAAGAAGTGTTTTTGCTATACGGGGTCTTTTATTATTCCATATGAAATTTTGGATTGCCTCAGCTACAATGGCCAGGATCAGGAAAACGAATGACAACAGATGCTGGAGGGGATGTGGCCAGGAGGGATCACTACTACACTGTTGGTGGGAGTGGAAACTCGTTCAACCACTGTGGAAAGCAGTGTGGCAGTGCTTCAAAAGGCTAAACATAGAACTCCCCTATGACCCAGCAATTCCACTACTTGGCATTTGCCCAACCACCCAGAAGCAAGGACATACTAAACCCACTAGCACAACCATGTTCATTGCAGCACTATTCACCATAGCAAAGATATGGAACCAACCTAGGTGTCCCTCAGTTGATGAGTGGATCAACAAGTTGTGGTATTTGTACACAATGGAATTCTATGCTGCTGTCAGAAAGAATGACATCGCCACATTTGTTAGGAAATAGAAAGACTTAGAAAAAATCATATTAAGTGAAGTAAGCCAGACTCAAAGGAACTTAGGCTCAATGGTTTCCCTCATTCGTCATAATCAGTAGAAACCTTGGGCTCTACTAGCAGAGACTTGCAATAGAGCAAAATCTTCATACATAAGGACATATAATGTGAAACTAATTGAAAGGACCTCCAGGATAGTGAAACAAAAGCCATATAATGAATGATTGTTGTCCTTAATGTACTTTGTTGTCTCTCATTTCCTATGCTGTCCCTTGGTTATCTAATATTGGTATAGTATCTCACTTTGTTATCTGATATATTGAATTTATTTGTATTTGGATATTTGAAATTTGATAGGGAAGGGGGGAAAATCAAGACGGGTGGGGGTGTGGGGGGAGGGAAACGGGTACCAAGACATGTGAAAGACTAACAATGTATGTGAATTAATGCACCTTCTGTCTGGCAAATATCATGTAACAATAAAAAATGCAAAAAAAAGGAAAGCAGAAAATGATTCTGTCACTCTAGTGGTATAGCACAAGCCTTGAGAAAGCCCAAGGACAGTGCTCAGGCTCTGAGTTCAAACCCCAGGACTGGCACACAATAAAAAGTGATGAGTAAATGGAGTAAGTCTAGTGTAAATTTGTTATGTATAATTTTCTCTTAAAATTTCTAAAAGATTTTTATTATTGTCTCTGAAAAAGTACCCAGATATTTTGATTGCCTAGAGCTGTATATATATGTATATATAATGTACATATATGCATATGTAAATATTCACACACATGTATACCACAATTTTGTCAATGAAAAATGTATGAAAAGTAAACTAAAATGAATATTTTGTTTTTAGAATTGAATGATTCATCTCATATAATTACATTTTAGTCTTTAAACAAAAAAAATAAATAAATAAATATAGGGTACATTCCTTGTTACTTAAGTAAGATTGCTTCTTTTTTCTTTTTGCCAGTCCTAGGGCTTGGACTCAGGGCCTAGACATTTTCATTGGACTCGCTTGCCCAAGGTGAGTGCTCTGCCTCTTGAGACACAGAGCCACTTCTAGCTTTTTTCTGAGTATGCGGTACCGGTGAATAGAACCTAGGTCTTCATGCATTCTAGGTGAGCACTCTACCATTAGGCTACATTCCCAGGCAGTGAGATTCCTCTTACAGTCATTGTATGTTCACAGAGTTTGATCTCACACACTGTAGGGCCCTGGTTGGCTTTGACCTGTGATCCTAAGCCCTGAGCCTCCTAAGTAGCTGAAATTAAGTTGTGAGCCAGCATGATGGCTTCCATTCTTTTTTCTACAAAAATATATGTAGTTATCTAAAATATATCTATAGCTGAAAAAAATGAATCTCTCCCAAACAAATCTTCAAAGAAACAACCATCCTATTAAAAGGTGGGCTAAAGACTTAAAAGAGTATTCTCTGAAGAAAAAATTAAAATGGGCTTTAGACACATGAAGAAATGCTCCATATCTTTAGCAATAAGGGAAATGAAAATCAAAGCAACTTTGAGATTCCACCTGAGTCCAGTCAGAATGGCCATTATCAAAAAATCTAATAAGAGATACTGCTGGGGAAGTGACCAGGGGGGATCACACCTACACTGTTGGTGTGAGTGTAAACTCGTTCAACCACTAGGGAAAGCAGTGTGGTGGTTCCTCAAAAGACTGAACATAGAGCTCCCCTATGATCCAGCAAATCCACTACTTGGCATCTACCCAATTGTCCAGAAAAAAGGACATACTAAAGCCACTAGCACAATGATGCTCATTGCAGCACTATTTACCATAGCAAAGATATGAAACCAACCCAGATGCCACTCAGTAGATGACTGAATCAAGAAGATGTGGTACTTATACACAATGGAATGCTATGCTGCCATCAGAAGGAATGACATCGCCCCATTTGTAAGGAAATGGAAAGACTTGGAAAAATTCATATTAAGTGAAGCAAGCCAGACCCAAAGAAACATAAGCTCAATGGTTTCCCTCATTTGTAATAATTAGTTCACATCTACGACTCTCCTAGCAGAGGATTACAATAACTCAAAAACCTAGGTATATAAGGTCATATAGGATGAGACTAAATGAAAGGATCTCTAGGATATGGGAAGAAGAGCTATATCTTGTGTCATCGTTGCTCTTAATCTTGTGTGATTTTTGTCCTTAATCTACTATGTTATTTCTCATCTCTTATTTTGCCCTTTGGTTAATGTCAGATTGTTACTGTATCTGATTTTTTCCCTGGCATATTGTATATGTGTTTATTTGTTTATGTCAAATAGGAAAGGGAAGGGGGGAAACAAGATGATTGGGAAGGGGAGGGGAGAGGGAACTGGGGACAAAAACATGTGGAGTGGAATAAATGTGTGAGAAGTAATGCAGTCCACTACCTGTAAATGTAATCGTAACCCCTCTATACATTACCCTGAAAATAAAAAAGAGACTATAAAAATATCTGTAGAAAATGAGGCTGGATGATGGAAACAACCAGATGCCCTACTACAAAAAATGTGATACACGCACACACACACACACACACACACACACACACACACACACACACACAATGGAATGATACATAGCCAACCGACAAGATAAAATAATGGCATTCTCGGGGAAGTGGATGAAAAGGAAAAAAATCATATTAAGTGAAGTAAGCCAAACTCAAAGGAACATAGGCCCAAGAGTCTCCCTCATTTGTCAAATTCAGTAGAAACCTTGGGCTCTGCTACCAGAGATTTACAATAGAACAAAATCTAGAGACATCGTGACAAATAGTATAACACTAAATGTAAGGACCTCCAAGATAAAGAAACAAAACTCATATAATGAGTGATTGTTGTCCTTAATGAACTATGTGATCTCTTATCTCTTTTGCTATCCTTTGGTTATATCATATTGTTACAATATTTCACCTTGTTTTCTGATATATTTCATATGTGCCTAATTGGTTATTTGAAATTGGATAGGGAAGGGGGGAAATGAACATTAGTGGGGGCAGGGGAAGGGAAATGGGGACCATATCATTACGTGGGGTATCAAAGTTTGAGAAGTAATGCACATTCTATCTGGTGAATATAATGTAACCCTTCTATAAATTACAATAAAAATAAATACATAAAAAGAAGATCTGCACAGAAAAAAATAATAATGGCATTTGTGGGGTAGTGGATGAAATTAGAGTGAATCCTGTTGAGTGAGATAAGTCAAGACCAAGGAACAAAAGGTACATGGTATCCTTAATATATGGATATTAGTTTCAAACAGTAGTAGAGCGATGATTGAATAGTTGATACCCAAAGTTCTGGACATAATTTTGGAGATATAAACATAACTACATAGACATAAAAATCTAAGATATACTATACACTCTATAGACATGTGTTTTATTATAGATTAATCTGTATCTATGACATACAAAGACTCAGCTTAATTTTTACTATATTCTAAAATTTATGTGCCAGTGATTGTATAGCGATTCCCTTCTTGAATACTTGGTGGTTAAACATGACTTTTGAAATATGATGTAAAATTCAATGTTAATAATTTTTTTAAAAAAAGAGGCTAGAGGTAAATACCACTAATGTACTTGCTCTAAGTGGTACAGAAATTTTCTTAATGAATCAAGGAGTTTCATTACATCTTTATGCAATTATTTTAGTTCTGAGTGTTCTACACTCAATGATACTTCTGGAAAGATGATATAGCTGACTGTTTAGATGAATGAAGACATACTGGCCTAAACGTAGAATAAAGCATTGGTAAGTGGCTGTTAGCTCTCCAGATTCTACTGGAATATGTGGAATGAATTTATTAAGCACAATGCAGGTTCTTAGTCAGATCAGGATCAAGATTATGTGGTTCCATGAGATGAATGAGGAAAGATCAGAAAAATCTACTAAGATATCCAGATATACTTTTCAAACTAAGGTATCTGGACTCCTTTTTTTTCTTTCTTGGTGGGGAGCTTGAAGTTTGGACCTGGGCAAGGTCTCTTAGTTCTTTTTCCTCAAGGCTAATGCTGTACCAGTTTTAGCCACAACTCCACTTAGTTTTTGGGTGGATAAGTGGAGAGAAGAATCTTACAGTTTTTTTTGTTTTCGTTTTTTTGCTTGCAAAGGCTTTGAATCACCTTCTCCCTGGCTAGTAGAATGACAATTATGACCCTCCAGCGCCTGGATAGTGATTTTTTGAAAATTGGACTTTCTTCCAAATCACGTAACTGGTTCCTAGCAATTTTTGAAGCCTGACTTAAATGTGACAGATTTTTGTCACTTGGAGACACTCTGTTCCTAACGTTAGAAATCTACCAGCTGAGTCACAGTGGCACTTCCAGTTTTTGTTTATGTGGTGCTGAGGAATGGAATCCAGGGTTTTATACATGCTAGGCAAGCTATATTTTCAGCCCAAGGTTTTATGTTTTGTTTTTTCAGTGTTGTTGCTTCTAAGGTACTGTATGATGTTCTTTCATTTTCTTTGCTTTTTACCTCTTTTCTTCTTTTTCCCTTTAGTTTTATTCTCTGTAGTCACTGTGTTGAATTCGGGTACCCTGTGTCTTGTACATAGGTTTATGTGATTTGGGGAATGGAGAGGGTATAATAAAATGGTAAAAAAAAAAAAAACAAAGGAAAAAGGTGAACCAATTGAACAGTGATACTTGGAAGACACTAAACCTAAATGAACTGAACAATCTGGGTGGAGAGGGGGCTGAGGGTAGGAAAACAGAGAAAAATGAGGGAGGGGATTACAATTTTCTTAAGAAATGTGTTCATTACTTATGTAACCGTATGCCAACTATATATTGACTTAACAAAAAAAATTAACTTAAAAAATAATTTAGCCGGGTATGGTGGCTCACACTTGTAAATGTAGCTACTCACGAGGCGGGATCCAAGGATAGCAGTTCAAAGTCTGCCTGGGCACTGAAGTCCATGTGACTCTTATCTCCAATTAACCACCAGAAACCAGAAGTGGCCCAATGGCTCAAGGGATAGGGCAGTAGTCTTGAGCTGAAAAGCTCAGTGACAAGACCCAGGTGCAGAATTTCAGTTTCATGACTTGAATGATGAATGATACTAGCCAGGCTCTGTGCGCTCACACTTGCAATCCTATCTACACAGAATCAGGTTTGAATCCAGCCCAAACAAATTGCATGATATTCTGATTTACAGTTCATTACCAAAAATCTGGAAGTGGAGCTGCGGATCAAGTGGTAGAACACTAGCCTGAAGCAAAAAAAAACATTTAAGGACAGTTCCCAGGCCCTGGGTTCAAGTCCCAGGACTTGCATAAAACAAACAAAATGTGACGCTGAGTCCTCCATCATTTGGTGTTATAGTTCAATATTCTTGATATGCGTCTTAGAAATTAAGTCCCTAGCAAATACTCTCCCCTGAAATTCTGCTTCATAGCTGATTCATAGAATTTCAGCATCATTACTATCACCTTCCAGTTAGCATAGCAGTCTACTACTGAAAATTTGAAGAAAACTTTTGAGTAATCCTAATAAATCTGTGTATCATCTGCACACACATCAAATCAGCAGCAGCTATGTTCTACTATTATCTAAATGTATTTAATCCCTTCTTGTGTTAATGAGCCTTGAAGAGTAAAACATATGAAATAGTTATGAAACTAACAGTCACCATTCTTCTACCTAATATTGTAATATAAGTTTATAAATGCAAGGAGTATTCTGAAGTGTGCAGAAAAGCTTCTAATTATAATATTCTCATGAAGTATAGTTTTTAAGAAACATGTTGCTTGCTTTTGGAAAGCAAAGGCAAGGAAAAATGATATAGGTAAGTTCCCTATTTATCAGAAGGAAAATACTATTGGGTTTAGATCAACTTCATTCATTCCGTGCTGATGAAACAAATATTTGCAATTCCTGAGGCCAATCACTTCATTGTGATGCACAATCAGCCAGCTTAGATCAATCTTCCAAAAAAGGAAAGGAACAAATGAGAAGCAATTAAGGTTTCCAAAATGAACCAGGTAGTGGTGGCAGCTCACACTTGTAATTCTATCTACTCAAGACCTGAAATCCAAGGATCTGGATTAAGTTTGTCTGGGATGAAAATATTCCTGTCTGAAACATCATCTCTCTTATCACAGCCCAGCTGATACATTCTGCCCAACAGGTTCCAAACACCAAAGTCCATCTCCTATCTGAAATACTAGCAAACGTACTCACACATTATTTCCTCTTTAGGAGATAGTTGGAACATGTACCAGAAACATTTCCCTGGCTTCAGAGTGGAAGTGGAAATATATACTCACTAGAAGCCCATCTAGTAAATTACACTCAACCATCTTTCCTCACATCTTGTTAGTTAAATTGAACAATGAGTGTTTGGATCAGAAGGGATGTGCATGAGCATACAGGTTGTAAAAGTACTGTAATTCTAACTACTCAAGATAAGCTGAGACCTGAAGATTCCAGTTCAAAATCAGCCATGCAATAAATTCCATAAGATTTTTACCTCTAATTAACCAGCAAAAAACAGAGCGTTGAATTGTGTTTAAAATGCCAGAGGCTTAAGCTTCGCATAAAAGTGCTAAGGGGTAGCATTCAGGATGCCCACTCTCTCCACTCCTTTTTAACATAGTACTAGAATTCGTACGCAGTGCAATAAGGAAAGATGCAAGCATAAAGGGGATCCAAGTAGGGAAATAAGAAATAAAACTATCCCTCTTTGCAGATGACATGATTATGTATTTAAAGAATCCTATAGAGTCTACTCCCAAGCTCCTTGGGCTGATTCAAAGCTTTGGAAGGGTAGCAGGCCATAAAATCAAACGTCACAAATCAACTGCCTTCCTTTATGCCAACAGTGAGAGGAACGAGGCAATAATCAGGAAAGAAACTCCTTTCACAATAGCCTCAAACAAAATAAAGTACCTAGGAATTAGCTTAACTAAAAATGTAAAGGACCGTTTAGATGAAAATTTTAAAACCCTAAAAAAGGAAATTAAAGCAGAACTAAGGAAATGGAAAAACCTCCCATGCTCCTGGATTGGAAGAATCAACATTATGAAAAAGACAATCTTGCCAAGGGCTATCTACAAATTCAATGCAATACCCATCAACATCCCAATGTCATTCTTTAAAGAAATAGAAGAGGCAATTCAAAATTTCATATGGAGTAATAAAAGACCCCGAATAGCAAAAACACTTCTTCGCAGAAAGAACAGCGCTGGAGGAATTTCAATTCCAAACTTTAGACTCTATTACAGAGCTATAATTCTCAAAACAGCTTGGTACGGGCACAAGAACAGGCCTGAAGTCCAATGGAATAGAACTGCGGACCCAAATATCACACCACAGACCTATGGTCACCTAATCTTTGACAAGGGAGCCAAAAAAATAGAATGGAAGAAAGATAGCCTCTTCAACAAGTTGTGCTGGCAGAACTGGTTAAACACCTGCAGAAAAATAAAGTTGGATCCTTCTTTGTCACCTTGCACTAGAATTAACTCCAAATGGATCAAAGACCTGGAGGTAAAACTGACACACTGAAAAGTTTACAGGAAGGAATAGGAGATACACTAGGCCTCCTTGGCACAGGTCGAAACTTTCTTAATAAGGACCAAGAATCACAACAAATCAGAGAAAGACTAGATAAGTGGGACTGCATTAAACTGCAGAGCTTTTGTATGGCAACGGATATAGCTAGTAAACTAATCAGGAAGCCTACAGAGTGGGAGAAAATCTTCACCAACCAAACAACGGACAAAGGCCTCATATCTAAAATATATCAACAACTCAAAAAAATTGAATCACTCAAAAAACTAACCTCCAAAGTAACACCCATCCCATTAAAAAATGGCCCAAAGGCTTAAAGAGAGTCTTCTCTGAAGAAGAAACAAAAATGACGTAAAGACACATGAAGAAATGCTCTACATCTCTGGTCATAAAAGAAATGCAAATCAAAACAACTCTAAGATTCCACCTCACTCCAGTTAGAATGGCCAGGATCAGGAAAATGAATGACAACAGATGCTGGAGGGGATGTGGCCAGGAGGGATCACTACTACACTGTTGGTGGGAGTGCAAACTCGTTCAACCACTATTGAAAGCAGTGTGGCAGTGCTTCAAAAGGCTAAACATATAACTCCCCTATGACCCAGCAATTCCACTACTTGGTATTTACCCAACAATCCAGAAACAAGGGCATACTAAACCCACTAGCACAACAATGTTCATTGCAGCGCTTTTCACCATAGCAAAGATATGGAACCAACCCAGATGTCCCTCGGTTGATGAGTGGATCAACTGAGTGTATTTGTACACAATGGAATTCTATGCTGCTGTCAGAAAGAATAACATCGCCCCATTTGTTAGGAAATGGAAAGACTTAGAACAAATCATATTAAGTGAAGTAAGCCAGACTCAAAGGAACTTAGGCTCAGTGTTTTCCCTCATTCGTCATAATCAGTAGAAACCGTGGGCTCTACTAGCAGACATTTGCAATAGAGCAAAAGGACATATATAAGGCCATATAATGTGAAGCTAATTGAAAGGACCTCCAGGATATTGAAACAAAAGCCACATAATGAATGATTGTTGTCCTTAATGTACTATGTTGTCTCTCATCTCCTTTGCTGTACCTTCGTTATCCCATATTGGTATAGTATCTCACTTTGTTATCTGATATATTGAATTTATTTGTATTTGGATATTTGAAATTTGATAGGGAAAGGGGAAAACCAAGACGGGTGGGGGGTGGGGGTTGGAGGGAAATGAGTACCAAGACATGTGGAATGGTATTAACGTACGTGAATTAATGCACCTTCTGTCTGGCAAATATCATGTAACCCTATTACTATTTACAATAAAAAATTTAAAAAAAGAAAGTTGTAGCGTGTGGGGAGGATGATGGGGTCAAATACATTTCTTCGTAGAAATATACCTCATCTGGTTGCCCTGGATTTTCCTGGCCGTCATCTTAGAGAAAGGCCTGTTATACTGGATTTGTGGCTTGGCAATGATCAACATGTACATCTTCGAGTAAGACATCCAGAACTTCCATGCCTGAGACTCGAGTTTCCTGACCATTGGCAACAGCTCAGCAACATCTTTCTTCCTCCTGAGCCACAGGCCAAGTGAGCTGGCTTGTGTTGGTTGTTAGTTACTGTGGCTTGGTTACCGGGGTTCCATATTCTGTTCCATTGTGAGGGAGGCAGGGTCACCTTTCAGGGCCCAATGACCAAAGATATTTGCTCACAGAAGACCTCCCCAAAGACATGCTGGATGCTGAATCTCTCCTCCAATCTCACCATATACATGTGGATGTAGTAAACAGCACACCTTACTTGTCCATCACACAGGGCATCTTGCACATATTTTTGACGTCAATCTACTAGGATATTATTAGGTTTCTGTATCCTAGTCATTTTTTCCTGATAATTAGCTTTGCTGTCATGTGTAAAAAATGCAAGAGGGAAAAACACAGAAGAATTAGTGAAATTTTAAAAAAAGCATTACACGCATAGATAAGTGTTCATTCTTTGAAGGAGAAAGGATATTTTGACATGATGATGATGACTTTATAATTACTATGTCAGGTTTGAGAGTTTGGCATATGGTAGAGTGCTTGCCTAGCATCCATGCAGATCTGGGTTTGATTGCTCAGTATCACATAGATAGAAAATCTAGATGTGGCACTGTGGCTGAAGTGGTAGAGGGCTAGACTTGAGAAAACCCGAGGACAGTGCTCAGGCCCTGAATTCCAGCCCCAAGACTGGCAGAAAGTAAAAGAAAATAAAAATGCTTTTTACGAGCTAATTCACTCACAGCATTTGCTTCTGAAATCTTCGCTTCTGCCTCTTGTGAAATACCCCTTTCCCTCAACGTAGACAAGAAAAAGAGATCCATCCCATGGACCACTGTGAGGCCACTGGTTGGGCTAAGAGCTAGTCGTGTAGCAACACATAAGTTTTATTCTAATACTTTCCAAAATTTGTACTCAATTATGCTACCTACTTACCAACTTAGGTCTGTTATCCTTATGCTATACCTTTTCTTCATGACTACAATATTCTTACACTCCTACGTTAATCCTGTTGTACCTCCCCTGACCTCTCTCATTCTTTTTTTCTATCTCTGGACCTCTGCTCGTCTTTCAACCCTTATACTGCACGGATCTACACTTGATGGCTGTTGAGCAATATTGTATATGTAGGTGGTTAATTATTCTCTAAGCTCAGAGGGACTTAAAGACAACAGAGATTGGATTGAGAGGCTTATTGTTTTGGGTATAAATCGCTTATCAGTGGTTCTATTAGACTGGTCTGTAAGTGCACAAAAAGAAAGAGTGATAATAACAATCAAAACTTGTGAACATCTAGTATCTGCCAGCTACAGAGGTCTAGGTTGGTTATATCTGAAAAATTATAATCGTATTTAGTAGTAATCTTGCTCCCATTTTCAAATGGGCAGAACAAGAAACTCAAGAAAAATTTCAAATCAAGAAACAACATCCCCCACCCAATGTATACAGACAATGGAACAGTCACTGGCAAACCTAGAGGAGAGTCTTCCAAGTGCTACACAAATGCAATTGATAGACATCATTAATGGAAAATGTGAAAATATAAAGAAAGAGATAATGGAGGAAGAAATAGCTGAACAAGAGGAAAGCATAAACAAGGTGATAAGTGAAAAAGAAGAAGCCATAAAGGAGGCCATAATAAAGGTTTTTCAAAGAAACTTTCTTAATAAGGACCAAGAATCACAAAAAATCAGAGAAAGGCTGGATAAGTGGGACTGCATTAAACTGCAGAGCTTTTGTATGGCAACGGATATAGCTAGTAAACTAATAAGGAAGCATACAGAGTGGGAGAAGATCTTCACCAACCAAACAAAGGACAAAGGCCTCATATCTAAAATATATCAACAACTCAAAAAATTGAATCACTCCAAAACTAACCTCCAAAGTAACACCCATCCCATTAAAAAATGGGCCAAAGACTTAAAGAGAGTCTTCTCTGAAGAAGAAACAAAAATGGCCTATAGACACATGAAGAAATGCTCAACATCCCTGGTCATAAAAGAATTGCAAATCAAAACAACTCTAAGATTCCACCTCACCCCAGTTAGAATGGCCAGGATAAGGAAAACGAATGACAACATATACTGGAGGGGATTTGGCCAGGAGGGATCACTACTACACTGTTGGTGGGAGTGCAAACTCGTTCAACCACTATGGAAAGCAGTGTGGAATTGCCTCAAAAGGCTAAACATAGAACTCCCCTATGACCCAGCAATTCCACTACTAGGCATTTACCCAACAATCCAGAAACAAGGGCATACTAAACCCATTAGCACAACAATGTTCATTGCAGCAATATTCACCATAGCAAAGATATGGAACCAACCAAGATGTCCCTCAGTTGATGAGTGGATCAACAAGTTGTGGTATTTGTACACAATGGAATTCTATGCTGCTGTCAGAAAGAATAACATCGCCCCATTTGTTAGGAAATGGAAAGACTTAGAACAAATCATATTAAGTGAAGTAAGCCAGACTCAATATAACTTAGGCTCAGTGGTTTCCCTCATTCGACATAATCAGTAGAAACCTTGGGCTCTACTAGCAGAGATTTGCAATAGAGCAAAAGGCCATATATAAGGCCATATAATGTGAAGCTAATTGAAAGGACCTCAAGGATACTGAACAAAAGCCGTATAATGAATGATTGTTGTCCTTAATGTACTATGTTGTCTCTCATCTCCTTTGCTGTCCCTTGGTTATCCCATATTGGTATAGTATCTCACTTTGTTATCTGATATATTGAATTTATTTTATTTGGATATTTGAAATTTGATAGGGAAGGGGGGAAAACCAAGACGGGTGGGGGGTGTGGGGTTGGTGGGAAATGGGTACCAAGACATGTGAAAGGGTATCAATGTATGTGAATTAATGCACCTTCTATCTGGCAAGAATTATGTAACCCTTTTACTAAGTACAATAAAAAAAATTTTAAAAAAAGAAAGTTGTAGTGTGTGGGGAGGATGATGGGGTCAAATACATTTCTTCTTAGAAATATACTTCATCTGGTTGCCCTGGATTTTCCAGGCCTTCTTCTTAGAGAAAGGCCTGTTATACTGGATTTGTGGCTTGGCAATGATCTACCATGTACATCTTCGAGTAAGACATCCACAACTTCCATGCCTGAGACTCGATTTTCCTGACCTTTGGCAACAGCACAGCAACACCTTTCTCCCTCCTGAGACACAGGCCAAGTGAGCTGGCTTGAGTTGGTTGTTAGTTACAGTGGCTTGGTTACCAGGGTTCCATATTCTGTTCCATTGTGAGGGAGGCAGGGTCACCTTTCAGGGCCCAATGACCAAAGATCCTTGCTCACAGAAGACCTCACCAAAGACATACTGGAGGCTGAATCTCTCCTCCAATCTCACAATATACATGTGGATGTAGTAAACAGCACACCTTATTTGTCCAATCCCAATGTCTTCCACTAGGCCCAACAACCAGTCTGGTCTCAGGCTGAAGGAGCCTTTTTTAGCTAAGGTCCAATCTTAAGGGTCAATATTGCCCTCATCCTTTACAAAACATTTGCTTCACAGTGCCTTCTCTGTCTGCATTTTGCCCCTTGTCGAATTTTTTTTTAGTTTTTGCTAGTCTTGGGACTTGACCTCAGAGTGTGAACATTGTTCTTGGGCTTTCTTTAGGCTTTAGCTGTCCCACCGAGCCACAGCACCACTTGCAGTGTTTTCTATGTATGTGGTAATGAGGAATCAAACCTGAGTCTTTTTGCGTGGTAGCCAAGGACTCTACCACTAGGTCAAACACACAGGGCATCTTGCACATATTTCTGACGTCAATCTACTAGGATATTATTAGGTTTCTGTATCCTAATCAATTTTTTCCTGATGATTAGCTTTGCTGTCATGTGTAAAAAATGCAAGAGGGAAAAACACAGAAGAATTAGTGAAATTTAAAAAAAAGCATTACACACATAGATAAGTGTTCATTCTTTGTAGGAGAAAGGATATTTTGATATGATGATGATGACTTTATAATTACTATGTCAGGGTTGAGAGTTTGTCATAGTGGTAGAGTGCTTGCCTAGCATCCATGAAGATCTGGGTTTGATTGCTCAGTATCACATAGATAGAAAATCTAGATGTGGCACTGTGGCTCAAGTGGCAGAGGGCTAGACTTGAGAAAACCCGAGGACAGTGCTCAGGCCCTGAATTCCAGCCCCAAGACTGGCAGAAAGATAAAAGAAAATATAAATGCTTTTTACGAGCTAATTCATTCACAGCATTAGCTTCTGAAATCTTCCCTTCTGCATCTTGTGAAATACCCCTTTCCCTCAACGTAGACAAGAAAAACAGATCCATCCCATGGTCCACTGTGAGGCCACTGGTTGGGCTAAGAGCTAGTTGTGCAGCAACACATAAGTTTTATTCTAATACTTTCCAAACTTTGTACTCAAATATGCTACCTACTTACCAACTTAGGTCATTTATCCTTATGCTATACCTTTTCTTCATTACTACAATATTCTTACACTCCTACGTTAATCCTCTTGTACCTCACCTGACCTCTCTCATTCTTTTTTTCTATCTCTGGACCTCTGCTCGTCTTTCAACCCTTATACTGCACGGATCTACACTTGATGGCTGTTGAGCAATATTGTATATGTAGGTGGTTAATTATTCTCTAGGCTCAGAGGGACTTAAAGACAATAGAGATTGGATCGAGAGGCTTATTGTTTTGGGTATAAATCGCTTATCAGTGGTTGTATTAGACTGCTCTTTAATGCACAAAAAGAAAGAGTGATAATACCAATCAAAACTTGTGAACATCTAGTGTCTGCCAACTACAGAGGTCTAGGTTCGTTATATCTGAAAAATTATAATCGTATTTAGTAGTAATCTTGCTCCCATTTTCAAATGGGCAGAACAAGAAACTCAAGAAAAATGTCAAATCAAGAAACAACATCCCCCACACTATGTAAAGAGACAATGGAACAGTCACTGGCACACCTAGAGGAGAGTCTTCCAAGTGCTACACAAATGCAATTGATAAACATCATTAATGGAAAATGTGAAAATATAAAGAAAGAGATAATGGAGGAAGCCATAGCTGAGCAAGAGGAAAGCAAAAACAAGGTGACAATGAAAGAGAAGAAGCCATAAAGGAGGCCATAACAAAGGTTTTTCAAAGAAAGATGGATGAATTCATAGAATCCACAAGTAAAAACGTGACCAAACTCCAAGAAATGTCCAAAGAAAATAAAACTACTGAGCTAACCACTCAAAAGGAAATCAAGGAGATAAAGAAATCCATACATGATATAACACAAGAGATGCAAGTCATCAAAAGTGAGAAATTAGAAGCAAGGGAGATGAAAAATAAACTAGATAGCTTTGACAGCAGGTTAGAAAATGCAGAGGAGGGAATTTCCGGGGCTGAAGATAGTTTAGATATTATAGAGAAAGAACAGAATATGAGTCAATTCAAATCTAGGAAATATGAGAGAGAGCTTCAGGAGGTCCAAGATACAATAAGGAAGCCTAATTTATGGGTAGTTGGTTTTGAGGAGGGCGTGGAGAAAGAGGTCAATGGTATTGGAAATATACTTCAGGGAATCATCTCAGAGAATTTCCCGAATATCCAGAAGGGCAGGCCCATCCAGATACAAAAAGCTTTTAGAACCCCAAACAGACCTGACCAGAAAAGAACATCCCACCGCCACATTGTGATCCGATCTGGATCAATAGAAACGAAAGGAAAGATCCTAAAGGGAGCCAGAGAAAAGGGATCAGTAACCTATAAAGGCAAACCAATCAGAATAAACCCAGATTTCTCAGCAGAGACCATGCAAGCACGAAGAGACTGGAAGCATATATGTCATGCCCTTAAATCAAAAAACTACCAACCAAGAATACTGTAGCCAGCTAAGCTCTCATTCATAACTGAGGGAACAATAAAAACATTCCATTCCAGGGAAAAGCTGCAACAATATGTCGAAACAAAACCAACACTACAGAGAATTCTCAAAGATGCTCTATACATAGAAAACCAAAATAAATGCAATATAGGGAAAGAAATGGCACCTAAACAGCATACAATCTAAGGACCACAAGAACTGTCAAGACACAGGCCCTACTAAAACTTTTAAAAATGGTAGGAACTAATAAATATCTCTCAATCAAAACTCTCAATATCAATGGACTTAACTCTCCAATTAAACGGCATAGGCTGTCTAGTTGGATCAAAAAGCAAGAGCCATCGTTCTGCTGTCTTCAAGAGACACATCTTACCCAAAAACAATCATCATTTCAAACTGAGAGGTTGGAATAAACCCTATCAAGCTAACTGCCCCTATAAAAAGACTGGAGTTGCCGTCCTCATATCAGATACAATAGACTTCAAACTAAAATTAGTAAGAAAAGACAAAGAAGGTGACTACATACTACTTAAGGGATCTTTCCTCCAGGAAGACATAACGATCCTAAATATTTACACACCCAATCCCGGAGCTCCAAACTTCATCAAGCAAACTTTACTTACACTGAAACCATACTTAGATCGAAATACAGTGATTGTTGGTGAGTTTAACACACCACTCTCACCTATGGACAGATCAACAAGGCAAAAACTCAACAGAGAAACCTTAGAACTGAACAACTGTATAGACCAACTAGATCTAACAGACAGCTGCAGAATATTCCACCCAGTAACAAGACAATATACGTTTTTCTCAGCAGCACATGGAACATTTTCCATAATAGACCACATCTTAGGCCATAAAACAAACCTGGACAGATTCAGAAACACTGAAATTATTCCATGAACACTCTCAGACCATAAAGGCATCAAATTGGAGCAGAACACATATCTCCACCAACGAAAACCCTGTAACTCATGGAGACTGAACAACACACTGTTGAATCAAAAACAATGGGTAATCGAAGAGATCAGATCAGATATCCAACTGTTTATGAAATTTAACAATAAGGAGCACACAAATATCAACTCCTTAGGGACACAACAAAGGCAGTACTCAGAAGAAAATTTATAGTGCTGAGTGCCTACAACAGCAAGTTGGAAAAATGGCAAATCAACTAGTTAATATCTCACTTTAACCTCCTGGAAAAAGAGCAACAAATCAACCCTAAACCCATTAGGAGAAAGCAAATTATTAAAATCAAAGGAGAATTAAATGATTTGGAATAAAAAAACCTATAGAATCAACAAAATCAGGAGTTGGTTCTTTGAAAGAATTAACAAAATTGACAATCCTTTAGCATATCTTACCAAAAAAAACAAGAGAGCATATCGAAATAAACAAAATCGCAGATAAAATGGTAATATCACGACAGAAATTACCAAGATCCAGAATATCATGAGGGAATACTTCTCAAAACTTTACACCAAGAAATTTGAGAACCTAGAAGAAATGGATGAATTCCTAGACAATATTAACATACCCACACTGAACCAAGAAGAGCTAACCCAACTCAACAGGCCTATTTCAAGCTCTGTAATAGTAATGGAAATTACACAACTTCCACTTAAAAAGAGCCCAGGGCCAGATGGATTCACAGCTGAATTCTATAAGGTCTTCAAAGCAGAGCTCACACCAATACTCCTCAAGCTCTTCAACGAAATTGAAAATGAACGTTGTTTACCAAACTCATTCTGTGAAGCCAGTATATCCCTCATCCCCAAACCAGACACAGATTCATCCAAGAAAGAGAACTATAGACCCATTTCTTTCATGAACATCGATGCAAACTTCTCAACAAAATACTGGCCAACCGTCTACAACAACTCAGAAAAAAATTATACACTATGATGAAACTGGATTCATCACAGAGAGGCAAAGCTGGTTCAACATACACAAATCAATTAATATAATTCAACACATCAACAGGAGCAAGGACAAAAATCACATGATCGTCGCAATAGGTGCAGAAAAGGCATTTGACAAGATCCAAAACCCTTTTATGTTAAAAGATGTGGAGAAACTAGGACTCCATGGAACATTTCTCAATGTAATAAAGGCTGGGTATGAGAAACCCACTGCTAGTATTATACGTAATGGTGAAAATCTAAAGGCTTTCCCTCTAAAATCAGGAACGAGGCAAGGATGCCCACACTCTCCACTCCTTTCTAACATAGTACTAAATTTCCTAGGCACTGCAATAAAGCAAGAAGCAAGCATAAAGGGGATCCAAGTAGGGAAAGAGGAAATAAAACTATCCCTCTTTGCAGATGACATGATTCTGTATTTAAAGAATCCTATAGACTCTACTCCCAATCTCCTTGAGCTGATTCAAAGCTTTGTATGGGGAGAAGGCCATAAAATCAATGCTCAGAAATCAACTGCCTTCCTTTACGCCAACAGTGAGAGGAACGATTCAATAATCAGGAAAGAAACTCCTTTCACAATAGCCTCAAAGAAAATAAAGTACCTAGGAATTAGCTTAACTAAGAATGTAAAGGACCGTTTAGATGAAAACTATAAAACCCTAAAAAAGGAAATTAAAGCAGAACTAAGGAAATGGAAAAACCTCCCATGCTCCTAGATTGGAAGAATCAACATTGTCAAAATGACAATCATGCCAAGGGCTATCTACAAATTCAATGTAATACCCATCAACATCCTAATGTCATTCTTTAAAGAAATAGAAGAGGCAATTCAAAATTTCATATGGAATAATAAAAGACCCCGTAAGCAAAAACACTTCTTAGCAGAAAGAACAGCACTGGAGGAATTTCAATTCCAAACTTTGGACTCTATTACAGAGCTATAATTCCCAAAACAGCTTGGTACGGGCACAATAACAGGCTTGAAGTCCAATGGAATAGAACTGCGGACCCAGATATCAAACCACAGACCTATGGCCACCTAATCTTTGACAAGGGAGCAAAAAAAATAGAATGGAAGAAAGATAGCCTCTTCAACAAGTTGTGCTGGCAGAACTGGTTAAGCACCTGCAGAAAACTAAAGTTGGATCCTTCTTTGTCACCTTGCACTAGAATTAACTCCAAATGGATCAAAGATCTGGAGGTAAAACTGACACACTGAAAAGTTTACAGGAAGGAATGGGAGATCCACTAGGCCTCCTTGGCACAGGTCGAAATTTGCTTAATAAGGACCAAGAATCACAACAAATCAGAGAAAGGCTGGATAAGTGGGACTGCATTAAACTGCAGAGCTTTTGTATGGCAACGGATATAGCTAGTAAACTAATCAGGAAGCCTACAGAGTGGGAGAAGATCTTCACCAACCAAACAACGGAAAAGGCCTCATATCTAAAATATATCAACAACTCAAAAAATTGAATCACTCCAAAACTAACCTCCAAAGTAACGCCCATCCCATTAAAAAATGGGCCAAAGTCTTAAAGAGAGTCTTCTCTGAAGAAGAAACAAAAATGGCCTATAGACACATGAAGAAATGCTCAACATCTCTGGTCATAAAAGAATTGCATATGAAAAAAACTCTAAGATTCCACCTCACTCCAGTTAGAATGGCCAGGATCAGGAAAACGAATGACAACAGATGCTGGAGGGGATGTGGCCAGGAGGGATCACTACTACACTGTTGGTGGGAGTGCAAACTCGTTCAACCACTATGGAAAGCAGTGTGTCAGTGCCTCAAAAGGCTAAACATAGAACTCCCTTATGACCCAGCAATTCCACTACTTGGCATTTACCCAACAATCCAGAAACAAGGGCATACTAAAACCACTAGCACAACAATGTTAATTGCAGCGCTATTCACTATAGCATAGATATGGAACCAACCCAGATGTCCCTCAGTTGATGAGTGGATCAACAAGTTGTGGTATTTGTACACAATGGAATTCTATGCTGCTGTCAGAAAGAATGACATCGCCCCATTTGTTAGGATATGGAAAGACTTAGAACAAATCATATTAAGTGAAGTAAGCCAGACTCAAAGGAACTTAGACTCAGTGGTTTCCCTCTTTCGTCATAATCAGTAGAAACCTTGGGCTTTATAGCAGAGATTTGCAATAGAGCAAAAGGCCATATATAAGGCCATATAATGTGAAGCTAATTGAAAGGACCTCCAGGATATTGAAACAAAAGCCACATAATGAATGATTGTTGTCCTTAATGTATTATGTTGTCTCTCATCTCCTTTGCTGTCCCTTGGTTATCCCATATTGGTATAGTATCTCACTTTGTTATCTGATATATTGAATTTATTTGTATTTGGATATTTGAAATTTGATAGGGAAGGGGGGAAAACCAAGACGGGTGGGGGGTGTGGGGTTGGTGGGAAATGGGTACCAAGACATGTGAAAGGGTATCAATGTATGTGAATTAATGCACCTTGTATCTGGCAAATATCATGTAACCCTTTTACTAATTACAATAAAAAATTAAAAAAAAGAAAGTTGTAGTGTGTGTGGAGGATGATGGGGTCAAATACATTTCTTCTTAGAAATTTACCTCATCTGGTTGCCCTGGATTTTCTTGGCCTTCTTCTTAGAGAAAGGCCTGTTATACTGGATTTGTGGCTTGGCAAAGATCTAGCATGTACGTCTTCGAGTAAGACATCCACAACTTCCATGTATGAGACTCGAGTTTCTTGACCTTTGGCAACAGCACAGCAACATCTTTCTTCCTCCTGAGCCACAGGGCAAGTGAGCTGGTTTGAGCTAGTTTTTTGTTCAAGTGGCTTGGTTACCAGGATTCCATATCCTGTTCCATTGTGAGGGAGGCAGGGTCACCTTTCAGGGCCCAATGACCAAAGATCCTTGCTCACAGAAGACCTCACCAAAGACATACTGGAGGCTGAATCTCTCCTCCAATCTCACAATATACATGTGGATGTAGTAAACAGCACACCTTATTTGTCCATTCCCAATGTCTTCCACTAGGCCCAACTACCAGTCTGGTCTCAGGCTCAAGGAGCCTTTCTTAGGTAAGATCCAAACTTAAGGGTCAATATTGCCCTCATCCTTTACAAAACATTTGCTTCACAGTGCCTTCTCTGCCTGCATTTTGCCCCTTGTCGAATTTTTTTTTGTTTTTGCTAGTCTTGGGACTTGACCTCAGAGTGTGAACATTGTTCTTGGGCTTTCTTTAGGCTTTAGCTGTCCCACCGAGCCACAGCACTACTTGCAGCGTTTTCTCTGTATGTGGTAATGAGGAATCAAACCTGAGGCTTTTTGCGTGGTAGCCAAGGACTCTACCACTAGGTCAAACACACAGGGCATCTTGCACATATTTTTGACCTCAATCTACTAGGATATTATTAGGTTTCTGTATCCTAATCAATTTTTTCCTGATGATTAGCTTTGCTGTCATGTGTAAAAAATGCAAGAGGAAAAAACACAGAAGAACTAGTGAAATTTTAATAAAAGCATTACACACATAGATAAGTGTTCATTCTTTGTAGGAGAAAGGATATTGTGATATGAGGATGATGACTTTGTAATTACTATGTCAGGGTTGAGAGTTTGGCATAGTGGTAGAGTGCTTGCCTAGCATCCATGAAGATGGGTTTGATTGCTCAGTATCACATAGATAGAAAATCTAGATGTGGCACTGTGGCTCAAGTGGCAGAGGGCTATACTTGAGAAAACCCGAGGACAGTGCTCAGGCCCTGAATTCCAGCCCCAAGACTGGCAGAAAGATAAAAGAAAATAAAAATTCTTTTTACGAGCTAATTCACTCACAGCATTGGCTTCTGAAATCTTGGATTCTGCATCTTGTGAAATACCCCTTTCCCTCAACGTAGACAAGAAAAACAGATCCATCCCATGGTCCACTGTGAGGCCACTAGTTGGGCTAAGAGCTAGTCGTGCAGCAACACATAAGTTTTATTCTAATACTTTCCAAACTTTGTACTCAAATATGTTACCTACTTACCAACTTAGGTCAGTTATCCTTATGCTATACCTTTTCTTCATGACTACAATATTCTTACACTCCTACGTTAATCCTCTTGTACCTCCCCTGACCTCTCTCATTCTTTTTTTCTATCTCTGGACCTCTGCAGGTCTTTCAACCCTTATACTGCACGGATCTACACTAGACGGCTGTTGAGCAATATCGTATATATAGGTGGTTAATTATTCTCTAGGCTCAGAGGGACTTAAAGACAATAGAGATTGGATTGAGAGGCTTATTGTTTTGGGTATAAATCGTTTATCAGTGGTTGTATTAGACTGGTCTGTAAGTGCACAAAAAGAAAGAGTGATAATACCAATCAAAACTTGTGAACATCTAGTGTGTGCCAGCTAGAGAGTTCTAGGATGGTTATATCTGAAAAACTATAATCGTATTTAGTAGTAATCTCGCTCCCATTTTCAAATGGGCAGGACAAGAAACTCAAGAAAAATGTCAAATCAAGGAACAACATCCCCCACCCAATGTAAACAGACAATGGAAAAGTCACTAGCGCCCCTAGAGGAGAGTATTCCAAGTGCTACACAAATGCAATTGATAAACATCATTAATGGAAAATGTGAAAATATAAAGAAAGAGATAATGGAGGAAGCCATAGCTGAACAAGAGGAAAGCATAAAAATGGTGATAAGTGAAAAAGAAGAAGCCATAAAGGAGGCCATAATAAAGGTTTTTCAAAGAAAGATGGATGAATTTATAGAATCCACAAATAAAAACGTGACCAAACTCCAGCAAATGTCCAAAGAAAATAAAGCTACTGAGCTAACCACTCAAAAGGAAATCAAGGACATAAAGAAATCCATACATGATCTAAAACAAGAGATCAAGGCATCAAAAGTGATCAATTAGAAGCAAGGGAGATGAAAAATAAAGTAGATAGCTTTGATAGCAGGTTAGACAATGCAGAGGAGAGAATTTCCGGGGCTGAAGATAATTTAGTCATTATAGAGAAAGAACAGAAAATGAGTCAATCCAAATCTAGGAAATATGAGAGAGCGCTTCAGGAGGTCCAAGATACAATTAGGAAGCCTAATTTAAGGCTAGTTGGTATTGAGGAGGGCGTGGAGAAAGAGGTCAATGATATTGGAAATATACTTCAGGGAATCATCTCAGAGAATTTCCCAAATATCCAGAAGGGCAGGCCCATCCAGATACAAAAAGCTTTTAGAACCCCAAACAGGCCTGACCAGAAAAGAACATTCCACAGCAACATTGTGATCCGAACTGGATCAATAGCAACGAAAGAAAAGATCCTAAAGGCAGCCAGGGAAAAGGGATCAGTAACATATAAAGGCAAACCAATCAGAATAACCCCAGATTTCTCAGCAGAGACCATGCAAGCACAAAGTGACTGGAAACATATATGTCATGCCCTTAAATCAAACCAAGAATACTGAAGCCAGCTAAGCTCTCATTCATAACTGAGGGAACAATAAAAACATTCCATTGCAGGGAAAAGCTGCAACAATATGTCGAAACAAAACCAACACTACAGATTATTCTCAAGGATGCTCTATATATAGAAAACCAAAATAAATGCAATATAGGGAAAGAAATGGCACCTAAACAGCATACCATCTAAGGACCACAAGAACTATCAACACAGGCCCTACTAGAAGCTTTTAAAAATGGTAGGAACTAATAAATATCTCTCAATCCTAACTCTCAATATCAATGGACATAACTCTCCAATTAAATGGCATAGGCTGTCTAGTTGGATCAAAAAGCAAGAGCCATCGTTCTGCTGTCTTCAAGAGACACATCTTACCCCAAAACAATCATCTTTTGAAAGTGAGAGGTTGGAATAAACTCTATCAAGCTAACTGCCCCCATAAACAGGCTGGAGTTGCCATCCTCATGTCAGATACAATAGACTTCAAACTAAAATTAGTAAGAAAAGACAAAAAAGGTGACTACATACTACTAAAGGGTATTTCCTCCAGGAAGACATAACGATCCTAAATATTTACACACCCTTTTGAAGATTCTCAAAAGATTGAAGATTCTGCCAGTGTAAGTTAGATTCCGGCATTGATATTAAATAATGCAACGAGTAGGGATTTATATTTGAAATATCACTGTTGAAAAAATCTAACACACATTTGCTTAGTATTTGCTTTTGATTTCCCAAGAAGTTCAGTACAAGCTAACATGTGTGGCATATATCGACTGGGAGAAATGATTCAGAATATGTGACTCATTTGAACAGGAGTCAGTGAAAAGATACAGAAGCAGGATACCCATACTGTGATAATTTGTATCTTTTGCATATTTTGTGTTTGTTATTAATTCCATTTGTAGTGTACATTTCTAGGTAAAAACTTTTAAAATGTTTCCAAACAATTTGTTATTTCAACAGCAAAAAACGACATTTATATGCCTGATAAAAGTCACAGAATCCAAATTTTTCCATATTATTTTTTTTGGTGGGTCATAGATCGTGAACTCAGCCTGGGCACTATCCCTGAGCTCTTCAGCTCCAGGCTACCACCTTACCCTGGAGCCAAGCCCCACTTCCCATTTTCTAAAGGTAAATTGGAGATAAGAGTCTCAGGTCTTTTTGTGCCAGGATGGCTTTAAACCTTGATCCTCAGATCTCAGCCTCCTGAGTAGCTAGGATTATAGAAGTGAGCCACCACCCCATCATGCTCAGCTTTCTGGTTTTTTTTAAACAAGCCCTTTGGCTGGAACTCGGTCTGAGCACTGTCCTTCAGCTTTCCTCAAGCCTAGTGATCTTCTACTTGAGCCACAGCACTACTTCTGGTTTTTTCTGTGTATGTGGTAGTTCGGAATTTAACCTTCGTTTTCATACAAGCACTCTACAACTATGCCAAACTCCCAGCCCCTCCACATTAGTTTTTATGATAGATCTTTCCATGCATCTAGGATGGCTAGAAATCCTTCTTGAGTTTCCCAAGATCAGGGAGTATAGGTGTGTCCCATCCTGTGTGGCTACATAACCATTGTTTAGGGTACAGTTCTCTCTTCATTCTACCCATCTAGAGCAATTTTCATCTTCCATGTATAATCATTAAACATTCAGCTCCTGTTCCTCTCTACTCCATTCTCTGGAACCATCGTGCTTTTTGGCTCTAAGGGTTTGTGGATCCTTGGAAGCTCTGGAAGGGAAAACATACCCTAGCTCTTCCTTTATGACTGCTGTATTTTTAGTTTAGTGTAATCAAGATTCATCTGTAAAATATAGTAAAATCTTCTTCCTTTTCAATGCATTGTTTTGCATATTTCTATCTTTTGATTATTATTAATAGTTGTGAATGGATTCTCCACATATTTGTTCTAGTCTCTGCTTTCTCTTCCGTTAGGTACAAATTTAGAAATAGAAGTGTTGGACCATATTTCTATGTAATTCTATATTTACTACTTTTTTAGCACTCTCCACGCAATTTTTGATTGTTTTATATTCCTTGCAGAACTATTCCAAAGTTCTACTTCTTCTCACTACCTTCCCAGTAATAGTTAGACTTTGAAAGTTGTTTTTTTGTATGCGTGTGTGTGTGTGTGTGTTTGTGTGTGTTTGTGTGTGTGTATGTGGATCTTTTTATTTAAAACTATATTTATATTAACATATTTAAAGTAATGATTTCATTGTAATTTTAATTTTTCTCATGACTGTTAATATTGAAATTCTTTCTACGTTTTGAACTACTATTTCTATACATTCTTTTTAGAAAATCCTCTCCAATCTCCAATTTTTTTCCCTTTTTTTTGTGGGGTAGGGGGGAAAGTCATGGGGCTTGGACCTTGGGCCGTGAGCTATTTAGTTTAAGGCTATTGTCCTACCCTGAGTATTGCCCCTCAGTTCTTCTGCTCACAGCTCCCTACCCCTCTTCCCATTATATACAGAACAAAGGTCATCCTCAGTCCTTTTGAAAAAGTAAGACGTACAGTAAATTTGTAGTATAAAACAGCAAGAAATAAATTTCTTGCGAGGTGCAGTGACTTCTACCTGTAATCCTAGCTACTCAGATATCAGGCTGATATCTAAAGATTTGGTTCAAAGCCAGCCTGGGCATTAGAAAGTCTATGAGACTCTCATCTACAGTTAACCACTAGAATATGAGAAATGGCACTGTGGCTTCATAGGTAGGGAGATAGCCTTGTGTTGAAGAGCTCAGGAACAGTGCCCAGGCCCAGAGTTCAAGCCTTACAAATCCCCCAGCCAAAAAAAAGAAAAAAAAGTTTCTTCCACAAGTGACTATTATGCCAGACATAGAACATTAACATTTTGGGTGTACTTCACAATATTATTACTTGATACCCTAAGATTTTGCAATATTCTCACAATACCAGCATATGTCATCATATAATGTAGTTCCTTTTCAATGGAATAATTCCATTTATAACCTAAATCTACTCCCCCGACTTATTTTAGTCGATACCACAATTGCTCTACCATGATATGCCGCAAGCCATTAAACATTTTATGGTGGGTAATTGGAAAGGAGTCTCATGGAATTTTGTGCCAGGCTGGCTTTGAACCATGGTCCTCAGGTCTCAGTCTCCTGAGTAGCTAGGATGACAGGCGTGAGCCACCAAAACCTGGCTTGCCTTTTTATTTTTTTGTGGGTCTTGGGACTTGAACTCTGGGCCTAGGCACCATCCCTAAGCTTTTCAGGTCAATATTTCATGTAAGTCTAAACATTTAATTGAAGGAATAAAAGTCCAACAAAAAAAGAATAAAATTCCAGACATGGTGTGTTTATAACTCGGTGTTAATTACTTGATGAAAATGTGCCATTCCAGAAGCTGGTGTCATTTGATGATGTAGCTGTGGATTTCAGCTGGGAGGAGTGGCAGCATCTGGACAATGCTCATAGGACCCTGTGCAGAGATGTAATGCTGGAGACCTACAGCAACCTGGTGTCCTTAGGTGAGCAAAAGTCAAATTCACTTGCAAGGCCAAGTGCCTTGTTATTTTGCAGATACGTGAATGTTTATCAAACTGTCAATACTATTTAAATGAAAGATTCCAGGCCCTGAGAAGTATCATTACTTTCTAAAGAAAACCTAAGGTAATTTTGTACTCATTCTTCAGGATACCTTCAGGATACTTTGACAACAGTTCTAAATTATGTTTCCTCTAATGGAGACGACATTTCAAACTTGCACAGTAATTGTAAGTGGATAAACAATCCAGAATAGAATATATATCATTATTGGAAATAGGATCTACAAATCACTAAACAGTGAGTTTATAATGGAAACCTGGCACTAGGTGCAATGTTTCATGCCTGTAATCTTAAAATATTCAGGAGGAAGAAATCTAAGAATTCTAATTTGAAGCCAGCAATGGCATAAAAATTGCCATGAAACTCTATAACTCCAAGTAACCCCTCAAAAATGTTAGTGGAGTGTCAAGAGTTTGACTTTGTGGTTGAGTGCTTGCCCAGCATGCATGAAGACCTATGCATGTAAGTGGAGCTGGGACTCAGACTGGTATTTTTCTAGTCGTGAGCAAGACAGCTAAATTTATGCCATACAAAATGAATCCAGAGCTGGGGAAAAGTCAACCATGGAGCCAGTGAGAAATGAGAAAAAAGATTTAATAGATAACTTGTGAGTAGGATGTCTGCGAACTTAAAGCAATGATGACACAGCATAAGCAATAATTCTCTACTGTTTCTAATTTACAGGGCCCTGTGTTCCCAAACCTGTATTAATTGACAAGCTAGAGCACTGTGCAGAACTCTGGATAGGAAATTCCTCTGACAAGAATATCACAGGTGAGTGAATGCATCTTCATATTGATGTTGGAGCCTGAGCCCCATTGGTAAGTTCATGTTGTGATGTACTGAGCAATAATATTCTTAGTTACCCTAAATCCTGTGTGGAACCTATGGAATTCTTTGTGAATGAATCAAGAATCATTTTCTTTCCCAATCCTATGCTTGGTCTCAGGGCCTGAGCATGGTCCTTGGGTTTTCTCAAGGCTAGATCTCTATTTCTTGAGTCATAGCACCACTTCTGGCTTTTTCTTTGTATGTAGTACCAAGGAACTGAACCAGGTCTTTGTGCATGCTAGCCCAAACCCCCGGCTCCAAGAATCATAGGGTGATATAATGAATTCTATGTGGTAGTAGAGTTAAAGTTAGATTTCTCTGTAGAAATCACTGTGAAACAAAATAAAATGAGAAAGCCATGAGCCCGTGGCTCATGCCTGTAATCCTAGCTACTTAGGAGGCTGATATCTGAGGATCAAGGTTCAAAGACTGACCTATCACAAAAACACCTTAGACTCTTCTCTCCAATGAACCAATAGAAAATGAGAAGTGGGGTTGAGGCTAAAGACATAGGGCAGTAGCCTTGAGCTGAAGAGCTCAGGAAGAACAGCCAGGTCTAGAATTCAAGTCCCATGACTGCAAAACAAGAAAGAAAGAAAGAAAGAAAGAAAGAAAGAAAGAAAGAAAGGAAGGAAGAAAGAAAGAAAGAAAGAAGAAAGAGGGAAGGAAGGAAAGGAAAAAGAAAGAAAGAAAGAAAGAAAGAAAGAAAGAAAGAAAGAAAGAAAAAAAGAAAGAAAGAATGATATTTCATTTCTTTAAAACTAAGACTATAAATGATTGAGCAAACAAGGAATAAGTCAGGGCATTATTCTCTCATAAGGATAATATCTTTTTGCTGGTAGGAAGAGACTGGTATTCAGAACCAGATCTTTCCACCAGAAATTGAGCCTAGTGATAGAGTGCTTGCCTAGCATGCACAAAGACACAGGTTTGATTCCTTATTACGACATACATAGAAAAAGCCAGAAGTAATGACTTCATTGGTAGGGTTCTAGTCTGGAGAATACCCAAGGACAGTGGTTAGGTCCTAAGTTCAAACCCAGGAATGGAAGGAAAAAAAAACAACAAAGTTTCAATCAACATAAGAAAATTAACTAGACAATGAGCTGGAGATTTTCTGGTCTTCCATGGTTCTGAGGGACAGGAGTGTTAGAAAAGGAATTTTTATAAGACTTCAAATGGAAAGAAACAAATTTCAAAATTCCCACAAATACCTAAATTGAGACTTTAGTGAGAAGTTGTAACTGAAGGGATATAGGTGTAAGTCCTTACTCTCAAGAATCGTTCTTGCTTGGATCAAAGGCAAACAGACATATAAACCAAACTTGTGGCCGCTGAATCTAGAAAAAATTCGTGTTCCTCACTTAATGGTTAAAAAGCAAACAGCATTGAAACTGGGTAAGGTAATCCTATCTGCTACTCAGGACCTGAGCCTCTTATCTGTAGTTAACTCTAGAAAACAGGAAGTGGGCTGTAGCTCAAGGTTAGGGGTTATAGTCTTCTGCTGAAGTGTTCAGGGACAGGGCCAAGGCCTATGAACTACAAAAAAAAAGAAAAGAAAAGAAAAGAAAGTTTTAAAACGATGCAAAACAGCACAATATTTAGATTATTTCTCAAAAATAAAAGAAAGGCAGCTATTCCTCAATGTATAAACAAAACAGTATTTGAAAAAAAACAGCTGCAGTTATATTATAGGTAGTACTCCGCTTAAAAGTGTAGCAATACATAGTTGGGTAATTTCAATAAATATTTCCTGTGTTATAAAAAGAGAATAAAACACAGAAAAACATTATTGGTCATTATAAAATATCATTTTCTTAATATGTTAGGGAGAAAAGCATATATTTCTCATAAATCAATTTCCACTTTTATATTTTAAAATATCTGACACTTAGGATTGGAAAGTAAAGTCATTACCTTTACAGTAAGGAATATTTGTATCTCATGTATGTTTGTGTCTTTTTTTCTATGACTCATTTTAGATGCCAGGTAATGGAAAATGTGTTCAAGACCTGCCAGGGAAGTCCACATGAATGTCTTTGTGAAGTAGCAGTTGCAAGTAGTATCGAAGTGGAGGAAAACGTGAGATTAGCAACAACTTTAAATTTGAGCTCTACACTTAATCCAGAGCTGATTAGTAATAACGGTAACAACTTAGGGGTGAGGACTGAGGAGTTCATTAAGTGTCAGAACATGCTTCTGTCTCCTAAGCCTGATGAGATGCTTGCTGCATATAGATCTCGTATGTCTCCTGTTCTTAAAAAATCCATCGGATATTCAGAGCATTTTATTCATGTTTGTGAGAGTCCAAAAGATCTGAAGTATCATAATTCTGTTCTCCCTGCCCAAGAAATTCTTCAGGGAAGGAGGAAAACTGCTAAATGTACTATGTGATGAAAAATATTGTACTTAACACCGACCATCACTACACATCCGAAAATGTACACAGAAGAGACTCCTCATACATGTAGTGAATGTGGAGAAATCTTCAGTAATGAAATACGCCTTACAATACCTCAGAGCAAATATCCTGAGATATGTGATGCATACATCAAGTGTGAAAATTAATTTCTGAGAAGTCAGACCTGATGCTCCATCCTTGATCTCCAAGAGAAGACAAGCCTTATGAATATGAGGAACGTAATAAAATTTCTGCCCAGAATTCAGCTCGCAGCACACATCAGAGATCTCACACAGAAGAGAAATCGTATGAATGGGATAAATGTGGGAAGACTTTTAGACTGAAATCATACCTCACTTTGCACCAGAGAAGACACACAGAAGAGAAACCTTATGAATGTAACAAATGTGAAAAGTCTTTCATCCAGAAGATACACCTTCGAGTTCATCAAATAACACACACAGGAGAGAAATCTTATAAGTGTAATGAATGTGGAAAGTCTTTCCAAGGGAAGGGAACACTTCGTGTTCATCAGAGAATACACACAGGAGTGAAACCTTATGAATGTAACCAATGTGTAAAGTCTTTCAGACAGAAATCTTCCCTCAAATTGCATCAAAGAACACACACAGGAGAGAAACCTTATGTGTGCAACAAATGTGGAAAGACCTTCAAGTGGAAGTCATATCTTGATGGGCATAATAGAACACACACAGGGGAGAAAACTTATGCATGTAGTGAATGCGGAAAGTCTTTCAAATGGAAGGTAAAACTCCATGTTCATCAGAGAATATACTCAGGAGAAACACCTTATGAGTGTAACATATGTGGAAAGTCCTTCACACAGAAGCCAAACCTCAACATGCATAAGACAATTCAAACAGGAGAAAAACCTTATGAATGTAACCGATGTGGAATGTCTTTCAAATGGAAGTCTTCCCTCAAATTGCATCAGAGAACACACACAGGAGAGAAACTGTACGAGTGCATCAAATGTGGTAAGACCTTCAGATGGAAGTCACATTACAGGAGGCATAACAGAATTCACACATATTAGAAACCTTAGGAATATAACCAAAGTTGAAAGTCTTTCATGCAGTATTCACCCTTCAGGAAGCGTAAGAGAGTTCACACATATGAGAAGCCTTAGCAATGTAATAAATAGGAAAAACTTTTTAGTCTGTGGAAGAAAACTCAGCTTGTGTCACAGAACCAACACAAGATAAAACCCTTAATGAATGTAGCAAATGTTCAGTCTTTTCCCCAGAAGGCACAAGTCAAGATTTATCACTAAACACCCACAGGATAGAATCCTATGAATAAAATGAAAGGGAAATTTTTTTGAAGAACTCATAGTTGAGTTTGCATGATACCACACAGACACAGGATAAAAATCGTATGAATATAAGAATATGAAAAATCCATCATGAACGCATGACTAAGTATAAAATGCACATAGGAGAGAAAACCCTTATGAATATTACAAATGTGGAAAGTGTTTGCCCTGGAAGGCATACTTCTGTGTTCATCACAAACCTGATTCCCATAGAAGAAAAGAAAACTAATGAATAGAACAAATGTGCAATGACTTTTAATCAGAAGTCAGTCTTCAGTACATTTCAGAACATACACAATAGAGAAATTCTGAGTAATGAAAAACATTTAGCTATATATAGAATCTCTGTATATGGGAGCATTAGGGTAAGTCTTCTAAACAAAGTCAACCTTCAGCAAGCATTAAGAGCACTCACAGAAGAAATAATAGCATGTAGGAAAACCTTTGTCAGAAACCTCTAAAAGCTGACTGTGTGGCTTAGTGGTAGAGTGCTAACCTATCAAGGATGAAGGCCTGGGTTAGATTCCCCAATACTACGTGAAAAGCCAAGCCAGAATCAGCACTGTGGTTCAAATGGTAGAGTGCTAACCTTGAGCAAAAGTAGCTCAGGCCCTGAGTTCAAGCCTAAGGAGAGAGAGAGAGAGAGAGAGAGAGAGAGAGGGAGGGAGGGAGGGAGGGAGGGAGGGAGGGAGGGAGAGGGGGAGGGAGAGGGAGAGGGAGAGAGAAAGAAAGAGAGAGAGAGAGAGAAAAGAGAGAGAAAGAGAGGGAAACAGGAACTTCTAAATTTTATAGAGATAGAGAAGGAGAGAGGGGAGGAGATAGAAACTAATTTCTAAACTTTACAGTCTTTCTATTCCCTACAAATTCGTCTATGTCATTCTTTCTGACAGAAGCACAGAATTCCATTGTGTAAAAATACCATATTTGATCTACTCATCAACTGACGGGCATCTGGCTTGGTTCCATACCTTTGCTATAGTAAATAGTGCTGTGATAAATGGTATTGTTCTAGTGAATTTAGTATGTCCTATCTGGACGATTGGCAAGTAGTGAAATTGCTGGATCACAGGGGAGCTCTATGTTTAGTCTTTTTGGGATACTGCCATAGTGCTTTCCATAGTGGTTGAACGAGTTTGCAATTCCACCAGCAGTGTAGTAGTGATTCCTCCTGGCCACATCCCCTCCACCATACGTTATTAGATTTCTGGATCTTGGCCATTCTAACTGGAGTGAGGAGGAAAAGGGAAAGAGGAGCTGAAACTTTCTCTCCTTACAGAGGACATGATTCTGTATTTAAAGAACCCTATAGACTCTACTCCGAAGCTGCTTGAGCTGATATAAAACTTTGGTAAGGTAGCAGGGTATAAAATTAACCCTCAATGTCAACTGCCTTCCTATATGCCAACAAATGAGAGGAATGAGGCAAGAATCAGGATAGCAACTCATTTTGCTATCAAAGAAAATAAAACACCTAGGAATTAACTTAGAATGTAAAGCACCTTTTTGATGGAACTATAAACCCTGGAAAAGGAAATTAACGCAGAACTGAGGATATACAAAAACCTATGCTCCTGCTTTGGAAGAAGTAATATTGTAAAAATGGCAATCTTGATAAGGACTATCTACAAATTCAGTGCATTATTCATCAATATCCCAATGTCATTCTTTAAAGAAACAGAAGAGGAAATCCAAAATTTCACTTGGAATAATAAAAGACCCCGTATAGTCTGTCTTCTTGCATGATACATAATGTTTAATCTCACCTTCTCCACCAAAATCTCACCTTTCTCATTGAGACATAGGTGGCCCTGTTTACTAGCAGCAAAGGCTCAAACGCGCAGTTTCAGGTGTCACCACTGCCTCTGTTACTGGGTAGATCCAACTCTGTCATCGATTCTGAGGTCTGCTCTGGGTGTCTTGGTCACAAGTTGTTCTGTGGCATCTGCTGCCAGCCTGTGCCTATTTGCTTCCTTTTCCTCCAGCAGCCAACAACAGGGAATGAAGTTCAGGCGCTGATGCTCTCCTTCATATGCAGGGCAGGATGAGCCCAACCCTCCCTCATCTTCCTCTTCCAATTTTTGGGAAAAAATGTGCTGGCAGAAGTCCTCAGGTGTGGGGCATGGCTGATCCACACTTTTAATCCAGGCTGGTCAGGAGGCTGAGATCTGAGTATGGAAGTTCCAAGTCACCTAGAACAGGAAAGTCTGATAGATTCTTACTACCAAAAATAAAAACAGCTGGGAATGGAGTTTGGGCTCAAGTGGTAAAGGGCTAGTCTTGAGTACAAATGCTTAGTGCCCAGGCCCTGAGTTCAGGCTCCAGCACTGCCAACACCCTCACTTTAGTGAGATTTTAGCTTTATCCATGTAGGCACATCTCACTGGAATCTTTGCTGGTAGAGATAGTCTTCATAATTTTGTCTCAAGGTAAAGGTCCTCCTGGGGTAGTACACAAAAGGTGTCATGGAGAGAGGAGCCCCACTTGCTTCAGGTTTGAAGATGGCATAGGTCAAGCCAGCATGGAGTTGGCACATCAGTCTTTTTCCTAGCACCACCTACAAGTGAATGTCAAATGACATTGATTGTTGTGGGATTGTGTGATTGAAGTGCCCCATTAAGGGCAGTGTTAGCACATCCAAACTTGGATACCAGGAATGCTGAAATCTCAAAGCTAAGATTTCTGTTGGCTACAGAAATGCTGGTGTGTCTGTTATTCACTAAAAGTTCAGGTGCAAAGATTCTGAAGCTTGATGCCATGTGTTTATTCCATTTAATAAAATTAGTTTAATGCACTGTATAAGTTAAAACATTTGATAAGAGTCAGGGGTAGTGAAAACATTGTTCTTGAATTCAGGTGTCTGGCAGGGTAATGGGGGGGGGTGTTGGTGGCTGGGAGTATGAAGCTGGAGCTGCTATCAAACCATGGATCATGTTCCTGTTTGTCTGGGAGAAATGACACCAAAGATGACATTCGAATGGTGAGGAAAAGATGATGATGTACTCAGGAAATTTCTCCTAAACAAAGGCTCATGTGGAAGTGGGATGGGGGCTGGGCATATCTGAGGCAGAGCTTAAGGGGGCTTCTCGTGGCGTTGAGAACGTTCCTTGCGACTTCAGGCATGCAGCAGGCTGTTTTAGATGTCCATTGTGAGATGGATGGAATAAGCCTGAAGACAAGATGAATGCTGGGATCCTGCAATGCTCTTGCATGAGTGGCTGGTGGCTCACCTGAAAGAACTAATTATGTCTAAAAAAGAAATCAGGAATTTGTTTTGATTAGATAATACCTGTAATCCGAGGCATATTCAGGATCCTGATCTTAGTATTGTGGTTTAAAACCAACCCAGCAAAGGGAAGAATGCATGAGACTCTTACTCCCAGTTCAGAGCAAGAACAAAGATTGAAGTAGAGCTGTGGCTCAAGAGCTAGAGCGCGACCTTGAGCAAAGAAAAGCTAAGAAAAAGCTCCAGGTCTTGAGTTCAAGGCCAGGAATGAAAGAAGGAAGGTAAAAATGGGAAGTATGTGAGGAAGGGAAATATATAAATGAAAGAGAGAAGGAATTAGAAATTTAAAACTAGAGAATATTTAAAAGTCATCAGTCCTTCTAAGAAAAGTGTTGGAGTATGGGTTCTATATGTGGTGAACTGGAAGCCCAGCAGTGACTTGTTAACCAAAGAGTCACCATGATGAGCAAAGGATAGAAATCTGCATGAGCCTCTTAGCGGATGGAGTCACAGAAGAGAACCTCAGCTCCCATCCCATAGTTAGAAGTATATAGAGATGGGGAAGTTGGCATCACCTTGATGTCATTGTGTCCATGGAGACTGGAAGCCATGGCTCTGTGAAAGCACAATGTTCTGGTTACTGAGTTGAGAGGCTGAGGAGAGCCAAGTCCTGGACATGAAGAAATCAGGGTGGCAGCAGAGCAACTCTGCTGCAGTGTGTGCCTGCTTGGCTGTTCTTGTTGTGTGGTGCATCAGACCAGAGGGGGTGATAGTAACACTTTTGTGGTCACAAGCCCTTCACCAAGAGCTTCCTCTGGGACCCTCATAAGCTACAGGGTAGCTGGTGGTGGGATGTGTGTGGGGTGGAAGTGACAGAGGGATGGACGCATGGCAAGGTGGGTGAAGAGATGAGAGGAATGATGAGAGCCCAGTTCATTGGTTTCCAAGGTCAATGGGTGGGAGGTAGAGAGGCATGATGGAGGAAAGATGGAGGCAGGGGAAGGTGGTGACAGAGTGAGGCCATCTGTAGTGCCAGCCTGGCCATCATCTGAAGCCCATAGGCAGCTTCGTCATCCCTCACTTTGTCCTGCTCGTTGTGGAGGGAATGTCACGTGTACAAAGAGCTAGCGGTGGGGCAATGTTAATAGCACCTGGAGCACCATTGGCCTCTACCTGGGTGAGGGGTGGTTATGGCTCCCATGCTGGGTGCCCTGATAGCTATGGAACAGATCTCTCCTTAGCTACCACAGTCAGTGGCTTCTCTCCATCTAGGGTTAGGGCGCCTGCTCACCCATCAGGACACCCCATGCCAGGACAAAGGCCTACAATTCAGATGGCAGCACAGGGGTGAAGATGATCTCACCGTAGCCCTAGTTCCATGGCTGTCCCTGCATGCAGGTCAGGATGAGCTGGGGGTAGATGTTCTCTGTGTTTTTCCACAGCCTATCCCGGCCTCTTCTTGTGTCTGATTAGACCAAGAGAGTACCAGGTTCCCTCTCCTAGTCCTGGTTCTTTTTCTTTTACAGTCATGAGGCTTGAACTCAGGTCCTGGGTACTGTCCCTGAGCTCTTTTGCTCAAGGTTGATGCTCTACCATTTGAACTATATTAGCATTTCCAGCTTTTCCTTTTCATGTGGATCTCTGATATCTCCAGTGCTGTGCCTGCAGGGAGGCACTCACCCCACAGACAGAGCCACCTCTGCCATGACTGTGACTGCGCACAACCCTCACACCTACTCCTTGCACACCCCTCGACTCCAGTTTTAGCTCCTCTTGGACTGGGTGTCCAGCCTACCCCTTCCTACACTCACAAAGGGTCTACAATTGTCTTCCCAGGGTCCTGTCTTCTGCCAGCCAGAGTACAGACTGTGCACATCTTGACGATCACAGAGCTCAAAGCCAAAGGCTGAGATGCAGAAGGGGGTGACCCAGTAGCTGCACAGGGCCCATGGATCATGCTGTGCATCCCCCAGCCTGTGACTTCCCCCACCCCCTTGGCAGCGAAGCTCCATGCCCACATCCTGATCCCTGGTCCCCTCCAATTCCATTCTCCCTTGGATTTTGCAGACTGTCTACCATCAGGATCTAAAATTCTATTCATCACTTTATGTCCTTATCACTGATTTGCTACTTTGGCAGGATCTCCCCGTGCCTGGAGAGTGCGCATGTCATGTACTCTCTGTGGAGAAGTTGCCCCAGGAGAAGAAATATGCACTTCATGTGAGTGTTGGACAGGGCAGGAGGGCTCCCTAGGATCAGAAGCCACAGGAGGGGTGCAGATGGGGGAATGCTAGGGGCCCCAGGGGACAGTGGGAGTTAGGGCACAGTTGATTCCTTCTGCAGGGTTGACACCGCTTCACAAACCCAACAGAATGAGGTTCACATTACAGATGTCAGAGACAGTGCAGATTGCCAATGGGCGCAGGGGTCACTGTCACCCCCAGATGCTGGCTCCATGCTGGGATGCACGCAGAGATGTTTTCAAGATCAGATAATGAGGATGTTGCAGGGTGTAACCATTCTTTTCAGATGGCTCTCTACCTCTCTTGAGCTTCATCTCTATCTTTGGCTTTTTCTTGGCAGTTAACTGGAAATGAGAGTTTCATGGACTTTCCTTTCTGGACTGGCTTCAAACAGAAGCTATAGACAGTTTTCAAACCATACCCTACTGAAGAAGGGAAGCTTGATCTGGTGCTTAACTGGGTTGCACTTTGGCTCCATTTGCTATGCCTCACGGGAGGGGGCTCATCATTTGTAGACTAAGATCTCATGACCTTCAAAGCCAAATGCTACCTGAAAGTTCAGGGTCCCAGCCTATGTGTTGGGCCTGGGTGAATACATTCTCTGTTATGCTGGGTCATCAACCCATGTTTTAAGCTGGAAGTAGGCAGTGCCACATTTGATAAGAACATCTGCCAGAGATTGTCACCTCATGAAAGCAGATGCTAAATTTGTATTCCATTTCCTGTGGTGGAGAAATCCCCTCCAAGTTAGACAGGCTCACATCCACCTGCAGGTCACACTCCTAATGCACCCTTGAGTGTCCTCATGGTATTGGGATCTAAGTTTGTAGGGAATGCTAGTTTAGTCCATGAATTAGCTGGACAAGTGATGACAAACGTGTTGTGGATTAATATGAGAACAATTTAAGAAGCCCTGGAGGAGCATCAACCTGACCCTCTGTGGTGCTATAAATCTGATAGGATGTTCCAGACTGAGAAACAATCACATGGCTTTGTGTTTGGCATCCAGACAAGTGAGTGCATGTCTTAGCTGTCAGCCAATACAGAGGAGGACATGAATAAGTGGGTGGAAAGCATCTGTCAGACCCCTGTCTGGGGTCAGGTGGAGAGAACATAGGAAGGTAGATACCATGGCTGTGGTGGGGCCAAAAAAAGGGTAAAAGAGGCAAAGGAACCAGGAACTGGTCGCTCAAGACTCTCATCCTAGCTACTCAGGAGTTTGAGATCTGAGGATCACAATTCAAAGCCAGCCCAGGACAGAAACTCCATCAGACTCTTATCTGCAATAAACTACTGAATGCAAGAAGCTCAAGCTCAGTGACAGCATCCAGGCCTAGCGTTCAAAACCCAGGGCTGGTAGAAAAAAGTATCAAAGGACAAGAAGCTGCCCAAAAGTTAGAGGGACTCTATCTTGACAAACAATACAATGGTAAGTTGCAATCAGAAGACTTGCACAAAATCTGGAAATGCCTGAGACCTATCTATGTATGTTTCCTGTTTGTCTAAATACATATGTTTATGCATTTATATATTAGTATAGAGAGACAGATCAATACATATGACTATACATATATACATAGCCAGACACTTATGGGTGGGTGGTATACTGTGTGAGAGTTTGTGTTTGTGTTTTGTGGATGGCTATCTCTTTTTAAGAAAGATAGAAAATATGTAAATATCTTTAAAAAAACTTGATAAAATATAGAGAGACTTAAGCTCTTGAGGGAATCTGAAATGACAAGATTATTCACAGGCACGTTTATCCTTATGGATTCCTCAGCAAGTTTTAATTTTTTTCATTATTTTCTTTCTTTTTTTGAACCAGTGCTAAGGATTTCTCTCAGGGACCAGGTGCTGCCAATTACTAATTTTCTCATGGCTGGTACAAGAGGAACTGATCCACAGTTCCACTTTTGCCTTATTTATTCGTGCTTAACTGAAGATAAAGATTTCTCTCAGTGGCTTTCTTTCAGGGGCTGGATTCTAACGAGGATCCCCAGACCTCAGCCTTCTCTATAGCTACAATTAACAATATGAGAACCCAGCACTGGGTTCCAATGCACAGGACAAGAAATTGAGTGAATCTCTCAACTCCAATTAGCTATAATAATCTAGAAGTGAAAGATCAATACCTTTGAGGAAAAGATGCTGAGGGTATCACAGGGGCCCTATGAGTAAGCCCTAAACCCTGGACACATGTGTGCATGCACACATTGGCAGATACACACACACATGCACACACACAATATCTCAGGCAATATTGTATTTTGAATTAATATCCAAAGATTGGACAACAGGATAGCAAGTAATAAAATCTGTTTTTCTTGTCTACATTGAGGGAAAGGGATAAGTCACAAGATGCAGAAGCGAAGAATTCAGAGGCAAATGCTGTGAGTGAATAACTTGTAAAAAGCACATTTCTTTTCTTTTCTTTTCTTTTGTTTTTTCTGCCATTCCTGGGGCTTGAACTCAGGGCCTGAGCACTGCTCTTGGCTTTTCCCAAGTCTAGCCCTCTGCCACTTGAGCCACATTGCCATATGGATTTTTATATCTGTGTGATATTAAGGACTCAAAACTAGATCTTCATGGATGCTAGGCAAGCACTCTACCACTGGGCCAAACTGTAAACCCCGATAAAGTATTTATAAATAGTCATCATCATCATATCAAAATATCCTTTCTCCTACAAAGAATGAACACTTATCTATGTCTGTAAGACTTTTTTTATGTCACCAATGCTTCTGTGATTTTCCCACTTGCATTTTTACAGATGACAGCACAGATATTCATCAAGAAGAAAAATAGATTAGGATACAGAAACCTAACAACGTCCTAGTAGATTGAAGTGAAAAATATGTGCAAGATGGCCTGGGTGTTTCATCTATTTGTAGAGTGCTTGGCTACCACACAAAAAGACTCCGGTTTGATTCTGCAGTACCATATACATAGAAAACGCTGGAAGTAGTGCTGTGGCTTGGTGGGAAAGCTATAGCCTAAAGAAAGCCTAAGAACTATGGTCAGGCTCTGAGGTCAAGTCACAAGACTAGCAAAATAAAATGTGCAAGAGGCAAAATGCAAGCTGAGAAGGCACTGTGAAGCAAAATGTCTTGTGAAGGTTAAGGGGAATAGTGACAGTTAAGTTTGGATCTTACCTAAGAAAGGCTCCTTGAGCCTGAGACCAGGCTAGCACTTACGCCTAGTTAATGACTTGGGATTTGAACAAAAAGGTGTGCTGTTTACTACATCCATATGTGAGGTGGGAAGGGAGATTCAGCCTCCAGTATGTCTTTGGGGAGGTCTTCTGTGAGCAAGGAGCTTTGGTCATTGGGCCTTGAAAGGTGACCCTACCTCCCTCACAATGGAACAGAATATGGAACCCTGGTAACCAAGCCACTGTATGTGATAACCAGCTCAAGCCAGCTCCCTTGGCCTGTGGCTCAGGAACCAGAAAGATGTTGCTGTGCTGTTGCCAAAGGTCAGGAGGCTCGCATCTCAGGCATGAGAGATATGGATGTCTCACTTGAAGAAGTAGATGCTGGATCAGTGCCAAGCCAAAATTCCAGTATATCAGACATTTCTCTAGGAAGAAAGCCAGGAAACTCCAGGGCAACTCAGATGACGTATATTGAGAGGAAACCTATTGGAACCCATCATCCTGCCCACACACTACAACCTTCTTGTGTGTTTTCAAGTGACTATACTGAGATTAGAGTGTGTCATTTCCGATCTACTCGATTCCAATTCTTCAGTGTGAAGTGCGGTCCCATTCCTACGTTTGAAATATCCACTGTTTTGCCAACATAGTGTGATGGTAAGTCAGCTCAGACTCTGAATGAGCCTTGTAACCTATGGATCCTGGAGGAAGGCCTGTTGGAGATGCTGCTGACAAAGCTGATCCCTGCCTACCAGAAAGGTGATCTCTTTTATGTGGGAAACTTCCTGCACAATTTCAAATAGTGGAGGACAATGTAGTAGTTGCTGGAAAGTCTCTTGAAAAAGTGAGTGTTCCCCCTCCAAACCCAGGTTTGCTCACCCTTCCTGGCCAAGTCTTGGAATACTTGGCTCCTCTCTGAGCCTGTTTGGTTCACTGGGGTGTTCACAGGGGAGCTAAGCATGATACAAGTGCACAAACTACTTTATTATGACTGGGACACAATGCCATTTCATTTACCTCACAAGCTACTGGAGTCTCAACAGTGTGCTTACTGAGAAGTTGGATTTCAGGCATGAGTAAGTGGCTCCCAACTGCAGCCCTCACCTAGGTGACATCCTAGGAAATCCCATTTCCCAGTAAGAAATGAGGTGTCAGTACTAATGGCGGAGGCCTGTGAAATACTGGAGTCAGAGGAAAAGCTGGGGGCTGAATCACTTTTGAGCCATCAGGGAGGGATTGTGATAGCTTTGCCTGTTAGAACCTGAAAGCATTTACATTTTGGTGTGTGGTCCAGTGCTGCCACTTGAACCTGAACCCAGGTCTAAATGCCATCCCTTTGGTGTTCAAAAATTAGCACTGTACCATTTGAGTCATAGGTCAAGTTCTGGCTTTTTGCTGCCTAATTGAAGACAAGTGCCTTTAGACTTTTACTGACTAGACTGGCTTTCCACTGTGATCTTCAGAGCTCAGCCTGCTGGGTGGCTAAGATTAGAGGAATGAGCATTTAGTTCTTTATTTAGAGCATTCACTTATTGATTTATTTAGAGCATTTACTTAGTTAATTTAAGGTGCGTTTACTTTGGACAGATGCATAGAGGCCTCTCTCAGAAGCTTCTGGAAGTGGGGTGTAAAAGTCATCCTGTTCTCGAGTGTCTCTTACCCCCCTCCCAGCACATAAGTGCACATCTCTGCAGGACAGCCACAGCATTAGGGTCCTGCAAGAAAGGGGCTTTGGTAGAAGGCTCAGGATGGAGAGAGAAGGCTCTCACTTTCCTTGTACCGAATGTGCCCACAGCATCATGTGTTCCATCTATACGATGTGAATGGACTTCTACCCCAGTGATTTCTACGAGTTCAAGAACTGCCACACCCTGACACAACTCAAGCTCTATACGAGGCTCCACATGCCGGCTTTGGACCTGCTCTTCTAAGCACATACATTTTGACCAGCTGGAGGAATGTGCGACCAGTAAGACCAAGAAAAAGTAGAAGTCCTGGTGTGCATGCCTCAGAGCCTGTGAGTAGGAAGCCCATGTGGTCTAGATATTGCTTGGCCCTTACTTCTACAGAGCTTGGCAAAATGCCCTTTATGGGTGGTGTCAGCCAGGTAATGTCTGTCCTCTGAAAGGACTCAGGAATAAGCACTCATTAGAAAGACCCTACACCTCCTCAGTGTTCAGTCCAAACTCCAGTTCTACAGGTTCCTCCATTAGATCCTCATGGAAATTGAGTGACACTTCAACTTGCAGAGTCCACTCTGTCCACTCTGTACCTATTTCCATTCTTAGGTTTGGGTCATCGTGGAAGAGCTTATCCTGAACTCCGGATGAAAAACCCACCAATGGAGCTGGTGACTGATGGAGACTGAGAATCATCACTGCACTCCAGAAAGCATGGGCCTTCTGTAGAAATTACCAAACAGGTTTAGAGTCCTGTGGATATACCTTTTGCTCTGAACCCCATGTGTGACACAGTTGAACCTGCAGATACTATGGAGGAAGAAAAAGAGCAGCCAGATTTCCTTCCGTTTCCTTTCACACTACACCCAGAGTCAGTCCATCTGAGTCAGAGTAACACTCCACTTATTGTGCAAGCTGAAGGGGCACACGCTGGGCTCAGGGAAAATGTCCCCATGGGAAGCAGCAAGTGTACTCTCAATATTGGATTCATTGGAGGAAAATGAATCCATCCTCGCAGAATATCCAGACCCATCCATCTCACTAAAAGAGACTCAATCTCCATTGGACAAACCAGAATCCATCCCACTCTTAACTCAGGAAGGACATTCTGTTTCTCATGAGGAAGGAGACCTTTCTGAGGACTCTGAAGTAGAATTACTGTCTGAAGGCAACTTGGAGGCCAGTCTGGATTTAGAGCTTCCCTGTCCCGTTCCTAAAAAGACATCTCTTTATCTTGCTCTCATGATTCTTGTCAATTATTCATTGACAAGGGGGGAGGGGATAACAGTGTTTACAAGAAATGTACTCATTACATATGTAACAGCAATCTCTTTGTATATCACCTTGACAACAAATTTTTTGAAAAGTACAATAAGTTTAAATGTCTACTTTGGGCAGAATTTTTTTTTGCCAGTACTGTGCTTAGACTCAGGACCTGAGCACGATCCTTGTTTTTGTTTTTGTTTACTCTTAAGGCGCAAGTTCTATCACATGTGCCACAGCACCACTTTTATCTTTTTTTATCTATGTTGTGCTGAGGAATTGAACTTGGGTCTTCATTCATGCTCGGCAAGAACTCTTCCACTAGGCTTAACTTATGGCCCCAGTGGGAAGGAAGTTTTCCATAAAATATGTAGGAAATATGCTCACTAAGGAAAAGCCAACAAAAATAGAAGAAAAATTATATACTTAGATAACGACATACCAGTGTTATGGCAGATCTCTGTAATTCTAGCTTCAAGAGTGGCCTATTTGGACCGGGAGTTGGCTGGCTGAAGTAAAGTGCTATCCTTGAGCAAGCCCTAGGACAGTGCTCTGGCCATGAGTTGAAGCCATATGACATGAAAAAAGTATAATTTAATGCCCGTGACTGGTGGCTCACCCTGGTAATCCTAGCTACCCTGGAGGATCGAGGTTCAAAGACGGCCCAGGCATAAAAATCTGTGAGAATCTTATTTCAAATAATCCAGAAAATTCAAAATGACAATGTGCCTCAAGTGGTAGAGCTCTTGCCTTGAGTTGAAGAGCTTAAGGTAAACATCCAGGCCCAGAGTTCAAGCCCCATGAGTGAAAAAAAGAAAAAGAAACAGAAAGCCCTTATCTAAGGCTGGAGTGCACACTAGTGGTAGTTTGCTTGCCTAGTATGCACAAAGCCCTGTGTTCAATTACTCTGTACCACTTACACCAAAAAAAAGCTGGAAATGATCTCAGAAGGTTGGATTCTGAGGATCACAGTTCAAAGCAAGGCCAGACACTAAAGTCCATGAAACTGTTACTTCCACTTAAGCACCAGAAAACCAGAAGTGACACTGTGGCTCAAGGTGTTTAACGTTGTAGCCTTGAGCTGAAGAGCCCAGGGACACTGCCCAGGTGCACAATTAAAGTCTTACAACCAAAAGAGAGAGAGAGACAGAGAGAGAGAGTGAGAGAGAGAGAAAGAGAGAGAGAGAGAGAGACAGAGACACAGAGAGACAGCGAGAGAGATACAGAGAGACAGAGACAGAGAGAGAGAGACAGACAGGCAGACAGACAGAGACAGAGAGACAGAGACAGAGACATCAAACAGTCAGGCACTGCTGGCTGAAGCGTGTAATTCTAGCTACTGTGGAGGCTGAGATTGGAGGATCTTGTTTCAAAGCCCAAAGCCAGCCTGGACACATATGTTTGTGAGACTTACATCACCAATTAACTACCAGAAACCAAAAATGGAGCTGTAGAGGAAGAGCGCTAGCCTTGAGCTGAAGAGCTCAGGGACAGTGTCCAGGCCCAAAGTCCAAGCACCATGACGAATCAATAATAAAAAAAGAAGATAGCTAATAGTAATGATGAATAATTTTGTGCTGGGAGTTTGGCCTAGTGGTAGAGTGCTTGCCTAGCATGCACGAAGATCTGGGTTCAATTCCTCAATACCACATACATAGAAAAATGCTGGAAGTGGTGCTGGGGCTGAAGTGGTAGAGCCCTAGCCTTGAGAAAATATAAGAACAGTGCTCAGTCCCTGAGTTCAAGCCCAGGACTGGCCAAATCAAAAGTAGTAGAGCACTGGCATTGAACTGAAGATCTGAGGAACAGCCCAGGCACAGAGTTCAAGCACCGCAAACAACAACAACAAAATCTATGAAATGGCAGTGGTGGTTTTAAGCTAAGCAAAAATAGAGTAGAAACTGGTAAAATACATATTTGTGTGTAAGCAAAATAGCCAGACTTATGCATTAGAACAGGATAGCAACTTGAAAAAAAATTTTGTTTTCCATCTCACTAGGTCCTGTCTCTTAATTTATTCAAGTAAGTAAAATGCTGGGTTTTATAATCATTGCTCTGAATATTAGAAAATCATAATATCTCTCATTAACCAACAAAGACCAGGAACTGGGGCTTCGTTCAAATGGCAGAGTATCAGGAAAGAGAAGAAAAAATTGAAGTAAGAACTTGAAGTTCTTGATCCAGAACCTGCATAGTAACAGTGCAGCAGCCTGGTGATGGTACCTCACACCTATAATCTTAGCTACTCAGGAGGCTAAGATCTGAGAATCAAAGTTTAAAGCCAGCCAAAGTACCCAGTTAACTGCCAGAAAAACCAGAAGTGGCACTGTGGCTCACAGATTAAAGCACTAGCCTTGAGCTGAAGAGCTCAGGGACAGTGGCCAGGCCTAGAGTTCAAGCCCCACAATTGACAAAAATCAAACAAGCAAACAAAACTCACAAAGAAGCCTGCAGACCACAGTGGTTCTGCTGAGTCTCTTCTCTATGGGGATCAGGAAACATTTCACTTTTTCTGTCTCTTCCCATCTCAACATTCATACTAAAATAAGACTGTGTTGAAAGTTTCAATTTATAAAAATGTTTTTCATGAAGCACCCTGAAATATTCATCGCTTATACCTCAATTGAAGATAGTTGATTTGGGGCTGCATTGGTAGAGTGCTAGCCTTGAGCAGAAAAGGAGAGGGATAGAGCTGAAGCACTCAGTTGAAGACCCAGTGCCAACACACAAAAGAAAATATGCACTTTATACATATTTTCTAATTTCTTAACGAATTTTTCAGTCTGTATAAATATAGGGTATATTCCTTGTTACTTAAGTAAGATTGCTCTTTTTTTCTTTTTGCCAGTCCTAGGGCTTGGACTCAGGGCCTAGACATTTTCATTGGACTCGCTTGCCCAAGGTGAGTGCTCTGCCTTTTGAGACACAGCGCCACTTCTAGCTTTTTTCTGAGTATGCGGTACCGGTGAATAGAACCTAGGTCTTCATGCATTCTAGGTGAGCCCTCTACCATTAGGCTACATTCCCAAGCAGTGAGATTCCTCTTACAGTCCTTGTATGTTCACAGAGTTTGATCTCACACACTGTAGGGCCCTTGTTGGCATTGACTTGGGATCCTAAGCCCTGAGCCTCCTAAGTAGCTGAAATTAAGTTGTGAGCCAGCATGATGGCTTCCATTCTTTTTTCTACAAAAATATATGTAGTTATCTAAAATATATCTATAGCTGAAAAAAATGAATCTCTCCCAAACAAATCTTCAAAGAAACAACCATCCTATTAAAAGGTGGGCTAAAGACTTAAAAGAGTATTCTCTGAAGAAAAAGTTAAAATGGGCTTTAGACACATGAAGAAATGCTCCATATCTCTAGCAATAAGGGAAATGAAAATCAAAACAACTTTGAGATTCCACCTGAGTCTAGTCAGAATTGCCATTATCAAAAAATCTAATAAGAGATACTGGTGGGGAAGTGACCAGGGGGGATCACACCTACACTGTTGGTGTGAGTGTAAACTCGTTCAACCACTAGGGAAAGCAGTGTGGTGGTTCCTCAAAAGACTGAACATCTAACTCTCCTATGATCCAGCAAATCCACTACTTGGCATCTACCCAATTGTCCAGAAAAAGGGACATACTAAAGCCACTAGCCCAATGATTCTCATTGCAGCACTATTTACCATAGCAAAGATATGAAACCAACCCAGATGCCACTCAGTAGATGACTGAATCAAGAAGATGTGGTACTTATACACAATGGAATGCTATGCTGCCATCAGAAGGAATGACATCGCCCCATTTGTAAGGAAATGGAAAGACTTGGAAAAATTCATATTAAGTGAAGCAAGCCAGACCCAAAGAAACATAAGCTCAATGGTTTCCCTCATTTGTAATAATTAGTTCACATCTAGGACTCTCCTAGCAGAGGATTACAATAACTCAAAAACCTAGGTATATAAGGTCATATAGGATGAGACTAAATGAAAGGATCTCTAGGATATGGGAAGAAGAGCTATATCTTGTGTCATCGTTGCTCTTAATCTTGTGTGATTTTTGTCCTTAATCTACTATGTTATTTCTCATCTCTTATTTTGCCCTTTGGTTAATGTCAGATTGTTACTGTATCTGATTTTTCCCTGGCATATTGTATATATGTTTGTTTATGTCAAATAGGAAAGGAAAGGGGGGAAACAAGATGATTGGGAAGGGGAGGGGAGAGGGAACTGGGGACAAAAACATGTGGAGTGGAATAAATGTGTGAGAAATAATGCAGTCCACTACCTGTAAATGTAATCGTAACCCTTCTATACATTACCCTGAAAATAAAAAAAAGACTATAAAAATATCTGTAGAAAATGCGGCTGGATGATGGAAACAACCAGATGCCCTACTACAAAAAATGTGATACACACACACACACACACACACACACACACACACACACACACAATGGAATGATACATAGCCAACCGACAAGATAAAATAATGGTATTCTCGGGGAAGTGGATGAAAAGGAAAAAAAATCATATTAAGTGAAGTAGGCCAAACTCAAAGGAACATAGGCCCAAGAGTCTCCCTCATTTGTCAAATTCAGTAGAAACCTTGGGCTCTGCTACCAGAGATTTGCAATAGAACAAAATCTAGAGACATCGTGACAAATAGTATGACACTAAATGTAAGGACCTCCAAGATAAAGAAACAAAACTCATATAATGAGTGATTGTTGTCCTTAATGAACTATGTGATCTCTTATCTCTTTTGCTATCCCTTGGTTATACCATATTGTTACACTATTTCATCTTGTTTTCTGATATATTTCATATGTGCCTAATTGGTTATTTGAAATTGGATAGGGAAGGGGGGAAATGAATATGAGTGGGGGTAGGGGAAGGGAAATGGGGACCATATCATTACATGGGGTATCAAAGTTTGAGAAGTAATGCACCTTCTATCTGGTGAATATAATGTAACCCTTCTATAAATTACAATAAAAATAAATACATAAAAAGAAGATCTGCACAGAAAAAAATAATAATGGCATTTGTGGGGTAGTGGATGAAATTAGAGTGAATCCTGTTGAGTGAGATAAGTCAAGACCAAGGAACAAAAGGTACATGGTATCCTTAATATATGGATATTAGTTTCAAACAGTAGTAGAGCGATGATTGAATAGTTGATACCCAAAGTTCTGGACACAATTTTGGAGATATAAACATAACTACATAGACATAAAAATCTAGGATAGACTATACACTCTATAGACATGTGTTTTATTATAGATTAATCTGTATCTATGACATACAAAGACTCAGCTTAATTTTTACTATATTCTAAAATTTATGTGCTAGTGATTGTATAGCGATTCCCTTCTTGAATACTTGTTGGTTAAACATGACATTTGGAATATGATGTAAAATTCAATGTTAATAAATTTTTTTAAAAAAGAGGCTAGAGGTAAATACCACTAATGTACTTGCTCTAAGTGGTACAGAAATTTTCTTAATGAATCAAGGAGTTTTATTACATCTTTATGCAATTATTTTAGTTCTGAGTGTTCTACACTCAATGATACTTCTGGAAAGAGGATATAGCTGACTGTGTAGATGGTATGAAGACATACTGGCCTAAACGTAGAATAAAGCATTGGTAAGTGGCTGTTAGCTGTCCAGATACTACTGGAATATTTGGAATGAATTTATTAAGCACAATGCAGGCTCTTAGTCAGATCAGGATCAAGATTATGTGGTTCCATGAGATGAATGAGGAAAGATCAGAAAAATCTACTAAGATATCCAGATATACTTTTGAAACTAAGGTATCTGGACTCCTTTTTTTTTCTTTCTGGGTGGGGAGCTTGAACTTTGGACCTGGGCAAGGTCTCTTAGTTCTTTTTCCTCAAGGGTAATGCTGTACCAGTTTTAGCCACAACTCCACTTAGTTTTTGGGTGGATAAGTGGAGAGAAGAATCTTACAGTTTTTTTTGTTTTCGTTTTTTGCTTGCAAAGGCTTTGAATCACCTTCTCCCTGGCTAGTGGAATGGCAATTATGACCCTCCAGCGCCTGGCTAGTAATTTTTTGAAAATTGGACTTTCTTCCAAATCACGTAACTTGTTCCTAGCAAAGTTTTGAAGCCTGACTTAAATGTGACAGATTTTTGTCACTTGGAGACACTCTGTGCTGAACGTTAGAAATCTACCAGCTGAGTCACAGTGGCACTTCCAGTTTTTATTTATGTGGTGCTGAGGAATGGAATCCAGGGTTTCATACATGCTAGGCAAGCTACATTTTCAGCCCAAGGTTTTATGTTTAGTTTTTTCAGTGTTGTTGCTTCTAAGGTACTGTATGATGTTCTTTCATTTTCTTTGCTTTTTACCTGTTTTCTTCTTTTTCCCCTTAGTTTTATTCTCTGTAGTCACTGTGTTGAATTCGGGTACCCTGTGTCTTGAACATAGGTTTTTGTGATTTGGGAAAGGGAAAGGGTATAATAAAATGGTAAAAAAAAAGAGAGGAAAAAATGTGTACCAATTGAATAGTGATATTCAGAAGACACTAAACGGAAATGAACTGAACAATCTGGGTGGAGAGGGGGCTGAGGGTAGGAAAACATCATGTCTGTTATCACAGCCCAGCTGATACACTCTGCCCAACAGGTTCCAAACACCAAAGTCCATCTCCTATCTGAAATAATAGGAAACGTACTCACACATAATTTCCTCTTTGGGAGATAGTTGAAACATGTACCAGAAACATTTCCCTGGCTTCAGAGTGGAAGTGGAAATATATACTCACTAGAAGCCCATCTAGTAAATTACAGTCAATCATCTTTCCTCACATCTTGTTAGTTATATTGAACAATGAGTGTTTGGATCAGAAGCGATGTGTATGAGCATACAGGTTGTAAAAGTACTGTAATCTTAACTACTCAAGATAAGCTGAGACCTGAGGATTCTAGTTCAAAATCAGTCATGCAATAAATTCCATAAGATTTTTACCTCTAATTAACCAGCAAAAAAAGAGAACATTGATTTGTGCTTAAAATGCCACAGGCCTAAGATTTGCATTAAAGTGCTAAGGGGTAGCATTCAGGATGCCCACTCTCTCCACTCCAATTTAACATAGTACTAGAATTCCTAGGCAGTGCAATAAGGCAAGAAGCAAGCATAAAGCGGATCCAAGTAGGGAAAGAGGAAATAAAACTATCCCTCTTTGCAGATGACATGATTCTGTATTTAAAGGATCCTATAGACTCCCAAGCTCCTTGAGCTGATTCAAAGCTTTGGAAGGGCAGCAGGCCATAAAATCAACCCTCACAAATCAGCTGCCTTCCTTTACGAAAACAGTGAGAGGAACGAGGCAATAACCAGGAAAGAAACTCCTTTCACAATAGCCTCAAACAAAATAAAGTACCTAGGAATTAGCTTAACTAAGAATGTAAAGGACCGTTTAGATGAAAACTTTAAAACCCTAAAAAAGGAAATTAAAGCAGAACTAAGGAAATGGAAAAACCTCCCATGCTCCTGGATTGGAAGAATCAACATTGTGAAAATGACAATCTTGCCAAGGGCTATCTACAAATTCAATGCAATACCCATCAACATCCCAATGTCATTCTTTAAAGAAATAGAAGAGGCAATTCAAAATTTCATATGGAATAATAAAAGACCCCGTGAGCAAAAACACTTCTTAGCAGAAAGAACAGCGCTGGAGGATTTTCAGTTCCAAAATTTAGCCTCTATTACAGAGCTATAATTCCCAAAACAGCTGGTACTGTCACAAGAACAGGCCTGAAGTCCAATGGAATAGAACTGCGGACCCAGATATTAAAAAACAGACCTATGGCCACCTAATCTTTGATAAGGGAGCCTAAAAAATAGAATGGAAGAAAGATAGCCTCTTCAACAAGTTGTGCTGGCAGAACTGGTTAAGCACCAGCAGAAAACTAAAGTTGGATCCTTCTCTGTCACCTTGCACTAGAATTAACTCCAAATGGATCAAAGACCTGGAGGTAAAACTGACACACTGAAAAGTTTACAGGAAGGAATAGGAGATACACTAGGCGTCCTTGGCACAGGTCAAAACTTTCTTAATAAGGACCAAGAATCACAACAAATCAGAGAAAGGCTGGATAAGTGGGACTACATTAAACTGCAGAGCTTTTGTATGGCAACGGATATAGGTAGTAAACTAATCAGGAAGCCAACAGAGTGGGAGAAGATCTTTACCAACCAAACAACGGACAAAGGCCTCATATCTAAAATATACCAACACTCAAAAAATTGAATCACTCCAAAACTAACCTCCAAAGTAACACCCATCCCATTAAAAAATGGGCCAAAGACTTAAAGAGAGTCTTCTCTGAAGAAGAAACAAAAATGGCCTATAGACACATGAAGAAATGCTCAAAATCTCTGGTCATAAAAGAATTGCATACCAAAAGAACTCTAAGATTCCACCTCACTCCAGTTAGAATGGCCAGGATCAGGAAAACGAATGACAACAGATGCTGGAGGGGATGTGGCCAGGAGGGATCACTACTAAACTGTTGGTGGGAGTACAAACTCGTTCAACCACAATGGAAAGCAGTGTGGCAGTGCCTCAAAGGCTAAACATAGAACTCCCCTATGACCCAGCAATTCCACTACTTGGCATTTACCCAACAATCCTGAAACAAGGGCATACTAAACCCACTAGCACAACAATGTTCATTGCAGCGCTATTCACCATAGCAAAGATATGGAACCAACCCAGATGTCGCACAGTTGATGAGTGGTATTTGTACACAATGGAATTCTATGCTGCTGTCAGAAAGAATGACATCGCCCCATTTGTTAGGAAATGGAAAGACTTAGAACAAATCATATTAAGTGAAGTAAGCCAGACTCAAAGGAACTTAGGCTCAGTGGTTTCCCTCATTCGTCATAATCAGTAGAAACCTTGGGCTCTATAGCAGAGATTTGCAATAGAGCAAAAGGCCATATATAAGGCCATATAATGTGAAGCTAATTGAAAGGACCTCCAGGATATTGAAACAAAAGCCATATAATGAATGATGGTTGTCCTTAATGTACTATGTTGTCTCTCATCTCCTTTGCTGTCCCTTGGTTATCCCATATTGGTATAGTATCTCACTTTGTTATCTGATATATTGAATTTATTTGTATTTGGATATTTGAAATTTGATAGGGAAGGGGGGAAAACCAAGACGGGTGGGGGGTGTGGGGTTGGAGGGAAATGGGTACCAAGACATGTGAAAGGGTATCAATGTATGTGAATTAGTGCACCTTCTACCTGGCAAATATCATGTAACCCTTTTACTAATTACAATAAAAACAAATGAAAAAAAAAGAAAGTTCTAGTGTGTGGGGAGGATGATGGGGTCAAATACATTTCTTCTTAGGAATTTACCTCATCTGGTTGTCCTGGATTTTCCTGGCCTTCTTCTTAGAGAAAGGCCTGTTATACTGCATTTGTGGCTTGGCAATGATCTAGCATGTACATCTTCGAGTAAGACATCCCCAACTTCCATGCCTGAGACTCGACTTTCCTGACCTTTGGCAACAGCACAGCAATATCTTTCTTCCTCCTGAGCCACAGGCCAAGTGAGCTGGCTTGAGCTGGTTGTTAGTTACAGTGGCTTGGTTACCAGGGTTCCATATTCTGTTCCATTGTGAGGGAGGCAGGGTCCCCTTTCAGGGCCCAATGACCAAAGATATTTGCTCACAGAAGACCTAACCAAAGACATACTGGAGGCTGAATCTCTCCTCCAATCTCACAATATACATGTGGATGTAGTAAACAGCACACCTTTTTTGTCCATTCCCAATGTCTTCCACTAGGCCCAACTACCAGTCTGGTCTCAGGCTCAAGGAGACTTTCTTAGGTAAGATCCAAACTTAAGGGTTAAAATTGCCCTCATCCTTTACAAAACATTTGCTTCACAGTGCCTTCTCTGCCTGCATTTTGCCCCTTGTCGATTTTTTTTGTTTTTGCTAGTCTTGGGACTTGACCTCAGAGTGTGAACATGGTTCTTGTGCTTTCTTTAAGCTTTAGCTGTCCCACCAAGCCACAGCACCACTTGCAGCGTTTTCTATGTATGTGGTAATGAGTAATCAAACCTGAGTCTTTTTGCGTGGTAGCCAAGGACTCTACCACTAGGTCAAACACACAGGGCATCTTGCACATATTTTTGACGTCAATCTACTAGGATATTATTAGGTTTCTGTATGCTAATCAATGTTTTCCTCATGATTATCTTTGCTGTCATGTGTAAAAAATGCAAGAGGGAAAAACACAGAAGAATTAGTGAAATTTAAAAAAAAGCATTACACACATAGATAAGTGTTCATTCTTGGTAGGAGAAAGGATATTTGATATGATGATGATGACTTTATAATTACTATATCAGGGTTGAGATTTTGGCATAGTGTTGCAGTGCTTGCCTAGCATCCATGAAGATCTGGGCTTGATTGCTCAGTATCACATAGATGGAAAATCTAGATGTGGCACTGTGGCTCAAGTGGCAGAGGGCTAGACTTGAGAAAACCCGAGGACAGTGCTCAGGCCCTGAATTCCAGCCCCAAGACTGGCAGAAAGATAAAAGAAAATAAAAATGCTTTTTACGAGCTAATTCACTCACAGCACTTGCTTCTGAAATCTTCGCTTCTGCATCTTGTGAAATATCCCTTTCCCTCAACGTAGACAAGAAAAACAGATCCATCCCATGGTCCATTGTGAGGCCACTAGTTGGGCTAAGAGCTAGTCGTGCAGCAACACATAAGTCTTATTCTAATACTTTCCAAACTTTGTACTCAAATATGCTGCCTACTTACCAACTTAGGTCAGTTATACTTATGCTATACTTTTTCTTCATGACTACAATATTCTTACACTACTACGTTAATCCTCTTGTACCTCCCCTGACCTCTCTCATTCTTTTTTTCTATCTCTGGACCTCTGCTGGTCTTTCAACCCTTATACTGCACGGATCTACACTTGATGGCTGTTGAGCAATATTGTATATGGAGGTGGTTAATTATTCTCTAGGCTCAGAGGGACTTAAAGACAATAGAGATTGGATTGAGAGGCTTATTGTTTTGGGTATATATCACTTATCAGTGGTTGTATTACACTGCTCTGTAAGTGCACAAAAAGAAAGAGTGATAATACCAATCAAAACTTGTGAACATCTAGTGTCTGCCAGCTACAGAGGTCTAGGTTGGTTATATCTGAAAAACTATAATTGTATTTAGTAGTAATCTTGCTCCCATTTTCAAATGGGCAGAACAAGAAACTCAAGAAAAATGTCAAATCAGGAAACAACATCCCCCACGCAATGTAAACAGACAATGGAACAGTCACTGGCAAACCTAGAGGAGAGTCTTCCAAGTGCTACACAAATGCAATTGATAAACATCTTTAATGGAATATGTGAAAATATAAAGAGATAATGGAGGAAGCCATAGCTGAACAAGAGGAAAGCATAAACATGGTGATAAGTGAAAAAGAAGAAGCAATAAAGGAGGCTATAATAAAGGTTTTTCAAAGAAAAATGGATGAATTCATAGAATCCACAAGTAAAAACGTGACCAAACTCCAGCAAATGTCCAAAGAAAATAAAGCTACTGAGCTAACCACTAAAAAGGAAATCAAGGAGATAAAGAAATCCATACATGATTTAAAACAAGAGATGCAAGGCATAAAAAATGAGCAATTTGAAGCAATGGAGATGAAAAGTAAAGTAGATAGTTTTTATAGCAGGTTACACAATGCAGAGGAGAGAATTTCCGGGGCTGAAGATAATTTAGTTATTATAGAGAATTAACAGAAAATGAGTCAATCCAAATCTAGGAAATATGAGAGAGCGCTTCAGGAGGTCCAAAATACAATTAGGAAGCCTAATTTAAGGCTAGTTGGTATTGAGAAGGGCATGGAGAATGAGGTCAATGGTATTGGAAATATACTTCAGGGAATCATCTCAGAGAATTTCTCAAATATCGAGAAGGGCAGGCCCATCCAGATACGAGAAGCTCTTAGAACCCCAAACATACCTGACCAGAAAAGAACATCCCACCGCCACATTGTGATCCGAACTGGAGCAATAGAAACGAAAGGAAAGATCCTAAAGGCAGCCAGGGAAAAGGGATCAGTAACCTATAAAGGCAAACCAATCAGAATAACCCCAGATTTCTCAGCAGAGACCATGCAAGCACGAAGTGACTGGAAGCATATATGTCATGCCCTTAAATCAAATAACTACCAACCAAGAATATTGTAGCCAGCTAAGCTCTCATTCATAACTGAGGGAACAATAAAATCATTCCATTCCAGGGAAAAGCTGCAACAATATGTCGAAATAAAACCAACACGACAGAGAATTCTCAAAGATGCTCTATACATAGAAAACCAAAATAAATGCAATATAGGGAAAGAAATGGCACCTAAACAGGATACCATCTAAGGACCACAAGAACTGTCAAGACACAGGCCCTACTAAAAGCTTTTAAAAATGAAAGGAACTAATAAATATCTCTCAATCCTAACTCTCAATATCAATGGACTTAACTATCCAATTAAACGGCATAGGCTGTCTAGTTGGATCAAAAGCAAGAGCCATCGTTCGGCTGTCTTCAAGAGACACATCTTACCCAAAAACACTCATTTTTGAAAGTGAGAGGTTGGAATAAACTCTATCAAGCTAACTGCCCCCATAAACAGGCTGGAGTTGCCATCCTCATATCATATACAGAGACTTCAAACTAAAATTAGTAAGAAAAGACAAAGAAGGTTACTACATACTACTAAAGGGATCTTTCCTCCAGGAAGACATAACGATCCTAAATATTTACACACCCAATCCCGGAGCTCCAAACTTCATCAAGCAAACTTTACTTACACTGAAACCATACTTAGATCGAAATACAGTGATTGTTGGTGAGTTTAACACACCACTCTCACCTATGGACAGATCAACAAGGCAAAATCTCAACAGAGAAACCTTAGAACTGAACAACTATATAGACCAATTAGATCTAACAGACATCTGCAGAATATTCCACCCAGTAACAACACAATATACGTTTTTCTCAGCAGCACATGGAACATTTTCCATAATAGACCACATGTTATGCCATAAAACAAACCTGGACAGATTCAGAAACACTGAAATTATTCCATGCACACTCTCAGACCATAAAGGCATCAAATTGGAGCTGAACACATATCTCCACCAACGAAAACCCTGTAACTCATGGAGACTGAACAACACATTGTTGAATCAAAAACAATGGGTAATCGAAGAGATCAGAACAGATATCCAACTGTTTATGAAATTTAACAATAAGGAGCACACAAATATCAACTCCTTAGGGACACAACAAAGGCAGTACTCAGAAGAAAATTTATAGTGCTGAGTGCCTACAACAGCAAGTTGGAAAAATGCAAACCAACTGGTTAATGTCTCACTTTAACCTCCTGGAAAAAGAGCAACAAACCAACCCTAAACCCATTAGGAGAAAGAAAATTATGAAAATCAAAGCAGAATTAAATGATTTGGAATAAAAAAAACTATAGAAAGAATCAACAAAACAAGGAGTTGTTTCTTTGAAAGAATTAACAAAATTGTCAAGTCCTTAGCAAATCTTACCAAAAAAACAAGAGAGCATATCGAAATAAACAAAATAGCAGATGAAAATGGTAATATCACGACAGAAATTACCAAGATCCAGAATATCATGAGGGAATACTTTTCAAACCTTTACGCCAACAAATTTGAGAATCTAGAAGAAATGGATGAATTCCTAGACAATATTAACAGAGCCACACTGAACCAAGAAGAGCTAACCCAACTCAACAGGCCTATTTCAAGCTCTGAAATAGAAAAGGAAATTAGACAACTTCCACTTAAAAAGAGCCCAGGGCCAGATGGATTCACAGCTGAATTCTATTAAATCTTCAAAGCAGAGCTCGCACCAATACTCCTCAAGCTCTTCAACGAAATGGAAAATGAAGGTTCTTTACCGAACTCATTCTGTGAAGCCAGTATATCCCTCATCCCCAAACCAGACAGAGATTCATCAAACAAAGATAACTATAGACCCATTTCTTTGATGAACATCGATGCAAAATTTCTCAACAAAATACTGGCCAACCGTCTACAACAACTCATCAAAAAATTATACACTATGATCAAACTGGATTCATCACAGGGAGGCAAAGCTGGTTCAACATACACAAATCAATTAATATAATTCAACACATCAACAGGAGCAAGGACAAAAATCACATGATTGTCACAATAGATGCGGAAAAGGCATTTGACAAGATCCAAAACCCCTTTATGTTAAAACATGTGGAGAAACTAGGACTCCATGGAATATTTCTCAATGTAACAAAGGCTGTGTATGAGAAACCCACTGCAAGTATTATACTGAATGGTGAAAATCTAAAGCCATTCCCTCTAAAATCAGGAACGAGACAAGGATGCCCACCCTCTCCACTCGTTTCTAACATATTACTAAATTTCCTAGGCTGTGCAATAAGGCAGGAAGCAAGCATAAAGGGGATCCAAGTAGGGAAAGAGGAAATAAAACTATCCCTCTTTGCAGATGACATGATTCTGTAGTTAAAGAATCCTATAGACTCTACTCCCAAGCTCCTTGAGCTGATTCAAAGCTTTGGAAGGGTAGCAGGCCATAAAATCAACCCTCACAAATCAACTGCCTTCCTTTATGCCAATAGTGAGAGGAACGAGGCAATATTCAGGAAAGAAACTCCTTTCACAATAGCCTCAAAGAAAATAAAGTACCTAGGAATTAGCTTAACTAAGAATGTAAAGGACCGTTTAGATGAAAACTTTAAAACCCTAAAAAAGGAAATTAAAGCAGAACTAAGGAAATGGAAAAACCTCCCATGCTCCTGGATTGGAAGAATCAACATTGTGAAAATGACAATCTTGCCAAGGGCTATGTACAAATTCAATGCAATACCCATCAACATCCCAATGTCATTCTTTAAAGAAATAGAAGAGGCAATTCAAAATTTCATATGGAATAATAAAAGACCCCGTAAGCAAAAATATTTCTTAGCAGAAAGAACAGCGCTGGAGGAATTTCAATTCCAAACTTTAGACTCTATTACAGAGCTATAATTCTGAAAAGAGCTTGGTACTGGCACAAGAACAGGCTTGAAGTCCAATGGAATAGAACTGCGGACCCAGATATTAAACCACAGACCTATGGCCACCTAATCTTTGACAAGGGAGCCAAAAAAATAGAATGGAAGAAAGATAGCCTCTTCAACAAGTTGTGCTGGCAGAACTGGTTAAGCACCAGCAGAAAACTAAAGTTGGATCCTTCTTTGTCACCTTGCACTAGAATTAACTCCAAATGGATCAAAGACCTGGAGGTAAAAGCTGACACACTGAAAAGTTTACAGGAAGGAATAGGAGATACACTAGGCGTCCTTGGCACAGGTCGAAACTTTCTTAATAAGGACCAAGAATCACAACAAATCAGAGAAAGGCTGGATAAGTGGGACTGCATTAAACTGCAGAGCTTTTGTATGGCAATGGATATAGCTAGTAAACTAATCAGGAAGCCTACAGAGTGGGAGAAGATCTTCACCAACCAAACAACGGAAAAGGCCTCATGTCTAAAATATATCAACAAGTCAAAAAATTGAATCACTACAAAACTAACCTCCAAAGTAACACCCATCCCATTAAAAAATGGGCCAAAGACTTAAAGAGAGTCTTCTCTGAAGAAGAAAAAAAATGGCCTATAGACACATGAAGAAATGCTCAACATCTCTGGTCATAAAAGAATTGCATATCAAAAGAACTCTAAGATTCCACCTCACTCCAGTTAGAATGGCCAGGATCAGGAAAACGAATGACAACAGATGCTGGAGGGGATGTGGCCAGGAGGGATCACTACTACACTGTTGGTGGGAGTGCAAACTCGTTCAACCACTATGGAAAGCAGTGTGGCAGTGCCTCAAAAGGCTAAACATAGAACTCCCCTATGACCCAGCAATTCCCCTACTTGGCATTTGCACAACAATCCAGAAACCAGGGCATACTAAATCCACTAGCACAACAGTGTTCATTGCAGCGCTATTCACCATAGCAAAGATATGGAACCAACCCAGATGTCCCTCAGTTGATGAGTGGATCAACAACTTTTGGTATTTGTACACAATGGAATTCTATGCTGCTGTCAGAAAGAATGACATCGCCCCATTTGTTAGGATATGGAAAGACATAGAACAAATTATATTAAGTGAAGTAAGCCAGACTCAAAGGAACTTAGGCTCAGTGGTTTCCCTCATTCGTCACAATCAGTAGAAACCTTGGGCTCTATAGCAGAGATTTGCAATAGAGCAAAAGGCCATATATAAGACCATATAATGTGAAGCTAATTGAAAGGACCTCCAGGATATTGAAACAAAAGCCATATAATGAATGATGGTTGTCCTTAATGTACTATGTTGTCTCTCATCTCCTTTGCTGTCCCTTGGTTATCCCATATTGGTATAGTATCTCACTTTGTTATCTGATATAGTGAATCTATTTGTATTTGGATATTTGAAATTTGATAGGGAAGGGGGAAAAACCAAGACGGGTGGGGGGGTGTGGGGTTGGAGGGAAATGGGTACCAAGACATGTGAAAGGGTATCAATGTATGTGAATTAATGCACCTTCTACCTGGCAAATATCATGTAACCCTTTTACTAATTACAATAAAAACAAATGAAAAAAAAGAAAGTTCTAGTGTGTGGGGAGGATGATGGGTCAAATACATTTCTTCTTAGAAATTTACCTCATCTGGTTGTCCTGGATTTTCCTGGCCTTCTTCTTAGAGAAAGGCCTGTTATACTACATTTGTGGCTTGGAAAGATCTAGCATGTACATCTTCGAGTAAGACATCCACAACTTCCATGCCTGAGACTCGACTTTCCTGACCTTTGGCAACAGCACAGCAATATCTTTCTTCCTCCTGAGCCACAGGCCAAATGAGCTGGCTTGAGCAGTTTGTTAGTTACAGTGGCTTGGTTACCAGCGTTACATATTCTGTTCCACTGTGAGGGAGGCAGGGTCCCCTTTCAGGGCCCAATGACCAAAGATCCTTGCTCACAGAAGACCTCACCAAAGACATACTGGAGGCTGAATCTCTCCTCCAATCTCACAATATACATGTGGATGTAGTAAACAGCACACCTTATTTGTCCATTCCCAATGTCTTCCACTAGGCCCAACTACCAGTCTGGTCTCAGGCTCAAGGAGCCTTTTTAGGTAAGATCCAAACTTAAGGGTCAATATTGCCCTCATCCTTTACAAAACATTTGCTTCACAGTGCCTTCTCTGCCTGCATTTTGCCCCTTCTCGAATTGTTTTTTGTTTTTGCTAGTCTCGGGACTTGACCTCAGAGTGTGAACATTGTTCTTGAGCTTTCTTTAGGCTTTAGCTGTCCCACCGAGCCACAGCACCACTTGCAGCGTTTTCTATGTATGTGGTAATGAGGAATCAAACCTAAGTCTTTTTGCGTGGTAGCCAAGGACTCTACCACTAGGTCAAACACACAGGGCATCTTGCACATATTTTTGACCTCAAGCTACTAGGATATTATTAGGTTTCTGTATCCTAAACAATTTTTTCCTGATGATTATCTTTGCTGTCATGTGTAAAAAATGCAAGAGGGAAAAACACAGAAGAATTAGTGAAATTTAAAAAAAAGCATTACACACATAGATAAGTGTTCATTCTTTGTAGGAGAAAGGATATTTTGATATGATGATGATGACTTTATAATTACTATGTCAGGGTTGAGAGTTTGGCATAGTGGTAGAGTGCTTGCCTAGCATCCATGAATATCTGGGTTTGATTGCTCAGTATCACATAGATAGAAAATCTAGATGTGGCACTGTGGCTCAAGTGGCAGAGGGCTAGACTTGAGAAAACCCAAGGACAGTGCTCAGGCCCTGAATTCCAGCCCCAAGACTGGCAGAAAGATAAAAGAAAATAAAAATGCTTTTTACGAGCTAATTCACTCACAGCATTTACTTCTTACACTCCTACGTTAATCCTCTTGTACCTCCCCTGACCTCTCTCATTCTTTTTTTCTATCTCTGGACCTCTGCTCGTCTTTCAACCCTTATACTGTACGGATCTACACTTGATGGCTGTTGAGCAATATTGTATATGTAGGTGGTTAATTATTCTCTAGGCTCAGAGGGACTTTAAGACAATAGAGATTGGATTGAGAGGCTTATTGTTTTGGGTATAAATCACTTATCAGTGGTTGTATTAGACTGGTCTGTAAGTGCACAGAAAGAAAGAGTGATAATACCAATCAAAACTTGTGAACATCTAGTGTCTGCCAGCTACAGAGGTCTAGGTTGGTTATATCTGAAAAACTATAATCGTATTTAGTAGTAATCTTGCTCCCATTTTCAAATGGGCAGAACAAGAAACTCAAGAAAAATGTCAAATCAAGAAACAACAACCCCCACCCAATGTAAACAGACAATGGAACAGTCACTGGCACACCTAGAGGAGAGTCTTCCAAGTGCTACACAAATGCAATTGATAAACATCATTAATGGAAAATGTGAAAATATAAAGAAAGAGATAATGGAGGAAGCCATAGCTGAACAAGAGGAAAGCATAAACAAGGGGATATGTGAATATGAAGAAACCCTAAAGGAGGCCATAATAAAGGTTTTTCAAAGAAAGATGGATGAATTCATAGAATCCACAAGTAAAAACGTGACCAAACTCCAGGAAATGTCCAAAGAAAATAAAGCTACTGAGCTAACCACTCAAAAGGAAATCAAGGAGATAAAGAAATCCATACATGATCTAAAACATGAGATGCAAGGCATCAAAAATGAGCAATTAGAAGCAAGGGAGATGAAAAATAAAGTAGATAGCTTTGATAGCAGGTTAGACAATGCAGAGGAGAGAATTTCCGGGGCTGAAGATAATTTAGTTATTATAGAGGAAGAACAGAAAATTACTCAATCCAAATCTAGGAAATATGAGAGGCCCTACAAAAGCTTTTAAAAATGGTAGGAACTAATAAATATCTCTCAATCCTAACTCTCAATATCAATGGACTTAACTCTCCAATTAAACGGCATAGGCTGTCTAGTAGGATCAAAAAGCAAGAGCCATCGTTCTGCTGTCTTCAAGAGACACATCTTACCCAAAAACAATCATCTTTTGAAAGTGAGAGGTTGGAATAAAATCTATCAAGCTAACTGCCCCCATAAACAGGCTGGAGTTGCCATCCTCATATCAGATACAATAGACTTCAAACTGAAATTAGTAAGAAAAGACAAAGAAGGTTACTACATACTACTAAAGGGATCTTTCCTCCAGGAAGACATAACGATCCTAAATATTTACACACCCTTTTGAAGATTCTCAAAAGATTGAAGATTCTGCCAGTGTAAGTTAGATTCCGGCATTGATCTTAAATAATGCAATGAGTAGGGATTTATATTTGAAATATCACTGTTGACAAAATCTAACACACATTTGCTTAGTATTTGCTTTTGAATTCCCAAGAAGTTCAGTACAAGCTAACATGTGTGGCATATATCAACAGGGAGAAATGATTCAGAATATGTGACTCATTTGAACAGGAGTCAGTGAAAAGATACAGAAGCGGGATACCCATATTGTGATAATTTGTATCTTTTGCATATTTTGTGTTTGTTATTAATTCCATTTGTAGTGTACATTTCCAGGTAAAAACTTTTAAAATGTTTCCAAACAATTTGTTAATTCAACAGCAAAAAAAGACATTTATATGCCTGATAAAAGTCACAGAATCCAAATTTTTCCATATTATTTTTTGTTTTTTGTTTTTTTTAGTGGGTCATAGATCTTGAACTCAGCCTGGGCACTATCCCTGAGATCTTCAGCTCCAGGCTACCACCTTACCCTGGAGCCAAGCCCCACTTCCCATTTTCTAAAGGTAAATTGGAGATAAGAGTCTCAGGTCTTTTTGTGCCAGGATGGCTTTAAACCTTGATCCTCAGATCTCAGCCTCCTGAGTAGCTAGGATTATAGAAGTGAGCCACCAACCCATCATGCTCAGCTTTCTGTTTTTCTTTTAAACAAGCCCTTTGGCTGGAACTCGGTCTGAGCACTGTCCTTCAGCTTTCCTCAAGCCTAGTGATCTTCTACTTGAGCCACAGCACTACTTCTGGTTTTTTTCTGTGTATGTGGTACTGAGGAACTGAACATTCGTCTTCATACAAGCACTCTACAACTATGCCAAACTCCCAGCCCCTCCACATTAGTTTTTATGATAGATCTTTCCATGCATCTAGGATGGCTAGAAATGCTTCTTGAGTTTCCCAAGATCAGGGAGTATAGGTGTGTCCCATCCTGTGTGGCTACATAACCATTGTTTAGGGTACAGTTCTCTCTTCATTCTACCCATCTAGAGCAATTTTCATCTTCCATGTATAATCATTAAACATTCATCTCCTGTTCCTCTCTACTCCATTCTCTGGAACCATCGTGCTTTTTGGCTCTAAGGGTTTGTTGATCCTTGGAAGCTCTGGAAGGGAAAACATACCCTAGCTCTTCCTTTATGACTGCTGTATTTTTAGTTTACTGTAATCAAGATTCATCTGTAAAATATAGTAAAATCTTCTTCCTTTTCAATGCATTGTTTTGCATATTTCTATCTTTTGATTATTATTAATAGTTGTGAATGGATTCTCCACATATTTGTTCTAGTCTCTGCTTTCTCTTCCATTAGGTACAAATCTAGAAATAGAAGTGTTGGACCATATTTGTATGTAATTCTATATTTAGTACTTTTTTAGCACTCTCCACACAATTTTTGATTGTTTTATATTCCTTGCAGAACTATTCCAAAGTTCTACTTCTTCTCACTACCTTCCCAGTAATAGTTAGAGTTTGAAAGTTGTTTTTTTGTATGCCTCTGTGTGTGTGTGTGTGTGTGTTTGTGTGTGTATGTGGATCTTTTTGTTTAAAACTATATTTATATTAACATATTTAAAGTAATGATTTCATTGTAATTTTAATTTTTCTCATGACTGTTAATATTGAACTTCTTTCTACATTTTGAACTACTATTTCTATATATTCTTTTTAGAAAATCCTCTCCAATCTCCAATTTTTTTCCCTTTTTTTGTGGGGTAGTGAGGAAAGTCATGGGGCTTGGACCTTGGGCCGTGAGCTCTTTAGTTTAAGGCTATTGTCCTACCCTGAGTATTGCCCCTCAGTTCTTCTGCTCACAGCTCCCTACCCCTCTTCCCATTATATACAGAACAAAGGTCATCCTCAGTCTTTTTGAAAAAGTAAAACATACAGTAAATTTGTAGTATAAAACAGCAAGAAATAAATTTCTTGCCAGGTGCAGTGACTTCTACCTGTAATCCTAGCTACTCAGATATCAGGCTGATATCTAAAGATTTGGTTCAAAGCCAGCCTGGGCATTAGAAAGTCTATGAGACTCATCTACAGTTAACCACTAGAATATGGGAAATGGCACTGTGGCTTCACAGGTAGGGTGATAGCCTTGAGTTGAAGAGCTCAGGAACAGTGCCCAGGCCCAGGGTACACGCCTTACAAATCCCCCAGCCAAAAAGAAGAAAAAAAAGTTTCTTCCCCAAGTGATTATTATGCCAGACATAGAACATTAACATTCTGTGTGTACTTCACAGTACTATTACTTGATATCCTAAGATTTTGCAATATTCTCACAGTACCAGCATATGTCATCATATAATGTAGTTCCTTTTCAATGGAATAATTCCATTTATAACCTAAATCTACTCCCCCGACTTATTTTAGTCGATACCACAATTGCTCTACCATGATATGCCACAAGCCGTTAAACATTTTATGGTGGGTAATTGGAAAGGGGTCTCATGGAATTTTGTGCCAGGCTGGCTTTGAACCATGGTCCTCAGATCTCAGTCTCCTGAGTAGCTAGAATGACAGGCGTGAGCCACCAACACCTGGCTTGCCTTTTTATTTTTTTGTGGGTCTTGGGACTTGAACTCTGGGCCTAGGCACCATCCCTAAGCTTTTCAGGTCAATATTTCATGTAAGTCTAAACATTTAACTAAAGGAATAAAATTCCAACAAAAAAAAATAAAATTCCAGACATGGTGTGTTTATAACTCAGTGCTAATTACTTGATGAAAATGTGCCATACCAGAAGCTGGTGTCATTTGATGATGTAGCTGTGGATTTCAGCTGGGAGGAGTGGCAGCATCTGGACAATGCTCAGACGAACCTGTGCAGAGATGTAATGCTGGAGACCTACAGCAACCTGGTGTCCTTAGGTGAGCAAAAGTCAAATTCACTTGCAAGCCAAGTGCCTTGTTATTTTGCAGATACGTGAATGTTTATCAAACTTTCAATACTATTTAAATGAAAGATTCCAGGCCCTGAGAAGTATCATTACTTTCTAAAGAAAACCTAAGGTAATTTTGTACTTATTCTTCAGGATACCTTCAGTATACTTTGACAACAGTTCTAAATTATGTTTCCTCTAATGGAGACGACATTCCAAACTTACACAGTAATTGTAAGTGGATAAACAATCCAGAATAGAATATATATCATTATTGGAAATAGGATCTACAAATCACTAAACAGTGAGTTTATAATTGAAACCTGGCACTAGGTGCAATTTTTCATGCCTGTAATCTTAAAATATTCAGAAGGAAGAAATCTAAGAATTCTAATTTGAAGCCAGCAATGGCATAAAAATTGCCATGAAACTCTATAACTCCAAGTAACCCCTCAAAAATGTTAGTGGAGTGTCAAGAGTTTGACTTTGTGGTTGAGTGGTTGCCTAGCATGCATGAAGACCTATGCATGTAAGTGGAGCTGGGACTCAAACTGGTATTTTTCTAGCCTTGAGCAAGACAGCTAAGTTTATGCCACACAAAATGAATCCAGAGCTGGGGAAAAGTCAACCATGGAGCCAGTGAGAAATGAGAAAAAAGATTTAATAGAAATCTTGTTAGTAGGATGTCTGCGAACTTAAAGCAATGATGACACAGCATAAGCAATAATTCTGTACTGTTTCTAATTTACAGGGCCCTGTGTTCCCAAACCTGTATTAATTGACAAGCTAGAGCACTGTGCAGAACTCTGGATAGGAAATTCCTCTGACAAGAATATCACAGGTGAGTGAATGCATCTTCATATTGATGTTGGAGCCTGAGCCCCATTGGTAAGTTCATGTTGTGATGTACTGAGCAATAATATTCTTAGTGACCCTAAATCCTGTGTGGAACCTATGGAATTCTTTGTGAATGAATCAAGAATCATTATCTTTTCCCAATCCTATGCTTGGTCTCAGGGCCTGAGCATGGTCCTTGGGTTTTCTCAAGGCTAGCTCTCTACTTCTTGAGTCATAGCACCACTTCTGGCTTTTTCTTTGTATGTAGTACCAAGGAACTGAACCATGTCTTTGTGCATGCTAGCCCAAACCCCCGGCACCAAGAATCATGGGGTGATATAATGAATTCTATGTGGCAGCAGAGTTAAAGTTAGATTTCTCTGTAGAAATCACTGTGAAAGAAAATAAAATGAGAAAGCCATGAGCCCGTCGCTCATGCCTGTAATCTTAGCTACTTAGGAGGCTGACATCTGAGGATCAAGGTTCAAAGACTGACCTATCACAAAAACACCTTAGACTCTTCTCTCCAATGAACCAATAGAAAATGAGAAGTGGGGTTGAGGCTAAAGACATAGGGCAGTAGCCTTGAGCTGAAGAGCTCAGGAAGAACAGCCAGGTCTAGAATTCAAGTCCCATGACTGCAAAACAAGAAAGAAAGAAGGAAAGAAAGAAAGAAAGAAAGAAAGAAAGAAAGAAAGAAAGAAAGAAGAAAGAGGGAAGAAAGAGGGAAGGAAGCAAAGGAAGAAAGAAAGAGAGAAAGAAAGAAAGAAAGAAAGAAAGAAAGAAAGAAAGAAAGAAAGGAAGAAAGGAAGAATGATATTGCATTTCTTCAAAACTAAGACTATAAATGATTGAGCAAACAAGGAATAAGTCAGGGCATTATTCTCTGATAAGGATAATATCTTTTTGCTGGTAGGAAGAGACTGGTATTCAGAACCAGACCTTTCCACCAGAAATTGAGCCTAGTGGTAGAGTGCTTTCCTAGCATGCACAAAGACACAGGTTTGATTCCTTATTACCACATACATAGAAAAAGCCAGAAGTAATGACTTCATTTTTAGGATTCTAGTGTGGAGAAAACCCAAGGACAGTAGTTAGGTCCTAAGTTCAAACCCAGGAATGGAAGGAAAAAAAAACACCGAAGTTTCAATCAACATAAGAAAATTAACCTGACAATGAGCTGGAGATTTTCTGGTCTTCCATGGTTCTGAGGGACAGGAGTGTTAGAAAAAGAATTTTTATAAGACTTCAAATGGAAAGAAACAAATTTCAAAATTCCCACAAATACCTAAATTGAGACTTTAGTGAGAAGTTGTAACTGAAGGAATTTAGGTGTAAGTCCTTACTCTCAAGAATCGTTCTTGCTTGGATCAAAGGCAAACAGACATATAAACCAAACTTGTGGCCACTGAATCTAGAAAAAATTCGTGTTCCTCACTTAATGGTTAATAAGAAAACAGCACTGAAACTGGGTAAGGTAATCCTATCTGCTACTCAGGACCTGAGACTCTTATCTGTAGTTAACTCTAGAAAACAGGAAGTGGGGCTGTAGCTCAAGGATAGGGGTTATAGTCTTCTGCTGAAGTGTTCAGGGACAGGGCCGATGCCTATGAACTACAAAAAAGAAAAGAAAAGAAAAGAAAGTTTTAAAAAGATGCAAAACAGCACAATATTTAGATTATTTCTCAAAAATAAAAGAAAGGCAGCTATTCCTCAATGTATAAACTAAACAGTATTTGAAAAAAAAGCTGCAGGTATATTATAGGTAGTACTCAGCTTAAAACTGTAGCAATACATAGTTGAGTAATTTCAATAAATATTTCCTGTGATATAAAAAGAGAATAAAACACAGAAAAACATTATTGGTCATTGTAAAATATCATTTTCTTAATATGTTAGGGAGAAAAGCATATATTTCTCATAAATCAATTTTCACTTTTATATTTTAAAATATCTAACACTTAGGATGGGAAAGTAATGTCATTACCTTTACAGTAAGGAATATTTGTATCTCATGTATGTTTGTGTCTTTTTTTCTATGACTCATTTTAGATATCCAGGTAATGGAAAATGTGTTCAAGACCTGCCAGGAAAGTCCACATGAATGTCTTTGTGAAGTAGCAGTTGCAAGTAGTATCGAAGTGGAGGAAAACGTGAGATTAGCAACAACTTTAATTTTGAGCTCTACACATAATCCAGAGCTGATTAGTAATAACAGTAACAACTTAGGGGTGAGGACTGATGAGTTCATTAAGTGTCAGAACATGCTTCTGTCTCCTAAGCCTGATGAGATGCATACTGCATATAGATCTCGTATGTCTCCTGTTCTTAAAAAATCCATCGGATATTCAGAGCATTTTATTCATGATTGTGACAGTCCAAAAGATATGCAGTATTTATAATTCTGTTCTTCCTGCCCAAGAATTTCTTCAGGGAGGGAGGAAAACCGCTAAATGTACTGTGTGATGAAAAATATTGTACTTAACACCGACCATCACTACACATCCGAAAATGTATACAGGAGAGACTCCTCATACATGTAGTGAATGTGAGAAATCTTTCAGTAATGAAATACGCATTACAATACCTCAGAGCAAATATCCTGAGATATGTGATGCGTACATCAAGTGTGAAAATTAATTTCTGAGAAGTCAGACCTGACGCTCCAACCTCGATCTCCAAGAGAAGACAAACCTTATGAATATGAGGAACGTAATAAAATTTCTGCCCAGAATTCACCTCTCAGCACACATCAGAGATCTCACACAGAAGAGAAATCTTATGAATGGGATAAATGTGGGAAGACTTTTAGACTGAAATCATACCTCACTTTGCACCAGAAAAGACACACAGAAGAGAAACCTTATGAATGTAACAAATGTGAAAAGTCTTTCACCCAGAATATACACCTTCGAGTTCATCAAATAACACACACAGGAGAGAAATCTTATAAGTGTAATGAATGTGGAAAGTCTTTCCAAGGGAAGGGAAAACTTCATGTTCATCAGAGAATACACACAGGAGTGAAACCTTATGAATGTAACCAATGTGTAAAGTCTTTCTGACAGAAATCTTCCCTCAAATTGCATCAAAGAACACACACAGGAGAGAAACCTTATGTGTGCTCCAAATGTGGAAAGACCTTCAAGTGGAAGTCATACCTTGATGGGCATAATAGAACACACACAGGAGAGAAAACTTATGCATGTAGTGAATGCGGAAAGTCTTTCAAATGGAAGGTAAAACTCCATGTTCATCAGAGAATATACTCAGGAGAAACACCTTATGAGTGTAACATATGTGGAAAGTCCTTCACACAGAAGCCAAACCTCAACATGCATAAGACAATTCAAACAGGAGAAAAACCTTATGAATGTAACCGATGTGGAATGTCTTTCAAATAGAAGTCTTCCCTCAAATTGCATCAGAGAACACACACAGGAGAGAAACTGTACGAGTGCATCAAATGTGGTAAGACCTTCAGATGGAAGTCACATTACAGGAGGCATAACAGAATTCACACATATTAGAAACCTTAGGAATATAACCAAAGTTGAAAATCTTTCGTGCAGTATTCACCCTTCAGGAAGCGTAAGAGAGTTCACACATATGAGAAGCCTTAGCAATGTAATAAATAGGAAAGACTTTTTAGTCTGTGGAAGAAAACTCAGCTTGTGTCACAGAACCAACAGAAGATCAAACCCTTAATGAATGTAGCAAATGTTCAGTCTTTTCCCCAGAAGGCACAAGTCAAGATTTATCACTAAACACCCACAGGATAGAATCCCATGAATAAAATGAAAGTGAAATTTTTATGAAGTACTGATAGTTGAGTTTGCATGATACCACACAGACACAGGATAAAAATCGTATGAATATAAGAATATGAAAAATCCATCATGAACGCATGACTAAGTATAAAATGCACATAGGAGAGAAAACCCTTATGAATATTACAAATGTGGAAAGTGTTTGCCCTGGAAGGCATACTTCTGTGTTCATCACAAACCTGATTCCCATAGAAGAAAAGAAAACTAATGAATAGAACAAATGTGCAATGACTTTTAATCAGAAGTCAGTCTTCAGTACATTTCAGAACATACACAATAGAGAAATAGAGAAATTCTGAGTAATGAAAAACATTTAGCTATATATAGAATCTCTGTATATAGGAGCATTAGGGTAAATCTTCTAAACAAAGTCAACCTTCAGCAAGCATTAAGAGCACTCACAGAAGAAATAATAGCATGTAGGAAAACCTTTGTCAGAAACCTCTAAAAGCTGACTGTGTGGCTTAGTGGTAGAGTGCTAACCTATCAAGGATGAAGGCCTGGGTTAGATTCCTCAATACTACGTGAAAAGAGCAAGCCAGAAACAGCACTGTGGTTCAGATGGTAGAGTGCTAACCTTGAGCAAAAGTAGCTCAGGCCCTGAGTTCAAGCATAAGGATTGCAGAAAGAGAGAGAGGGAGAGAGAGAGAGAGAGAGAGAGAGAGAGAGAGAGAGAGAGAGAGAGAGAGAGAGAGAGAGAGAGAGAGAGAGAGAGAGAATGAGAGAGAGAGAGAGAGAGAAACAGGAACTTCTAAATTTTACAGAGATAGAGAAGGAGAGAGAAGGAGACAGAAACTAATTTCTAAACTTTACAGTCTTTCTATTTTCTTACAAATTCGTCTATGTCATTCTTTCTGTTTTGATTAGATAATACCTGTAATCCGAGGCATATTCAGGATCCTGATCTTAGTATTGTGGTTTAAAACCAACCCAGCAAAGGGAAAAATGCATGAGACTCTTACTCCCAGTTCAGGGCAAGAATAAAGATTGAAGTAGAGCTGTGGCTCAAGAACTAGAGTGCTACCTTGAGCAAGGAATAGCTAAGAAAAAGCTCCAGGTCTTGAGTTCAAGGCCAGGAATGAAAGAAGGAAGGTAAAAAAGGGAAGTATGTGAGGAAGGGAAATATATAAATAAAAGACAGAAGGACCTAGAAATTTAAAACTAGAGAATATTTAAAAGTCATCAGTCCTTCTAAGAAAAGTGTTGGAGTATGGGTTCTATATGTGGTGAACTGGAAGCCCAGCAGTGACTTGTTAACCAAAGAGTCACCATGATGAGCAAAGGATAGAAATCTGCATGAGCCTCTTAGCGGATGGAGTCACAGAAGAGAACCTCAGCTCCCATCCCATAGTTAGAAGTATATAGAGATGGGGAAGTTGGCATCACCTTGATGTCATTGTGTCCATGGAGACTGGAAGCCATGGCTCTGTGAAAGCACAAAGTTCTGGTTACTGAGCTGAGAGGCTGAGGAGAGACAAGTCCTGGCCATGAAGAAATCAGGGTGGCAGCAGAGCAACTCTGCTGCAGTGTGTGCCTGCTTGCATGTTCTTATTCTGTGGTGGATCAGGCCAGAGCGGGTGATAGTAACTGTTTTGTGGTCACAAGCCCTTCACCAAGAGCTTCCTCTGGGATCCTCATAAGCTACAGGGTGGCTGGTGGTGGGATGTGTGTGGGGTGGAAGTGACAGAGGGATGGACGCATGGCAAGGTGGGTGAAGAGATGAGAGGAATGATGAGAGCCCAGTTCATTGGTTTCCAAGGTTAATGGGTGGGAGGTAGAGAGGCATGATGGAGGAAAGATGGAGGCAGGGGAAGGTGGTGACAGAGTGATGCCATCTGTAGTGCCAGTCTGGCCATCATCTGAAGCCCATAGGCAGCTTCCTGATCCCTCACTTTGTCCTGCTCCTTGTGGAGGGAATGTCACATGTACCCAGAGCTAGGGGGGGCAATGTTAGTAGCACCTGGAGAACCATTGGCCTCTACCTGGGTGAGGGGTGGTTATGGCTCCCATGCTGGGTGGCCTGATAACTATGGAACAGTTCTCTCCTTAGCTACCACAGTCAGTGGGTGCTCTCCATCTAGGGTTAGGGCACCTGCTCAGCCATCAGGACACCACATGCCAGGACAGAGGCCTACAATTCAGATGGCAGCACAGGGGTGAAGATTATCTCACCGTAGCCCTGGTTACATGGCTGTCCCTGCATGTAGGACAGGATGAGCTGGGGGAACATGTTCTCTGTGTTTTTCCACAGCCTATCCCGGCCTCTTCTTGTGTCTGATTAGACCAAGAGAGTACCAGGTTCCCTCTCATAGTCCTGGTTCTTTTTCTTTTACAGTCATGAGGCTTGAACTCAGGTCCTGGGTACTGTCCCTGAGCTCTTTTGCTCAAGGTTGATGCTCTACCATTTGAACCATAGTGCCATTTCCAGCTTTTCCTTTTCATGTGGATCTCTGATATCTCCAGTGCTGTGCCTGCGGGGAGGCACCCACCCCACAGACAGAGCCACCTCTGCCGTGACTGTGACTGCCCACAACCCTCACACCCACTCCTTGCACACCCCTCGACTCCAGTTTTAGCTCCTCTTGGACTGGGTGTCCAGCCTACCCCTTCCTACACTCACAAAGGGTCTACAATTGTCTTCCCAGGGTCCTTTCTTCTGCCAGCCAGAGTACAGACTGTGCACATCTTGACGATCACAGAGCTCAAAGCCAAAGGCTGAGATGCAGAAGGGGGTGACCCAGTAGCTGCACAGGGCCCATGGATCATCCTGTGCATCCCCCAGCCTGTGACTTCCCCCACCCCCTTGGCAGGGAAGCTCCATGCCCACATCCTGATCCCTGGTCCCCTCCAATTCCATTCTCCCTTGGATTTTGCAGACTGTCTACCATCAGGATCTAAAATTCTATTCATCACTTTATGTCCTTATCACTGATTTGCTACTTTGGCAGGATCTCCCCGTGCCTGGAGAGTGCGCATGTCATGTACTCTCTGTGGAGAAGTTGCCCCAGGAGAAGAAATATGCACTTCATGTGAGTGTTGGACAGGGCAGGAGGGCTCCCTAGGATCAGAAGCCACAGGAGGGGTGCAGATGGGGAAATGCTAGGGGCCCCAGGTGACAGTGGGAGTTAGGGCACAGTTGGTTCCTTCTGCAGGGTTGACACTGCTTCACAAACCCAACAGAATGAGGTTCACATTACAGATGTCAGAGACAGTGCAGATTGCCAATGGGCGCAGGGGTCACTGTCACCCCCAGATGCTGGCTGCATGCTGGGATGCACGCAGAGATGGTTTCAAGATCAGATAATGAGGATGTTGCAGGGTGTAACCATTCTTTTCAGATGGCTCTCTACCTCTCTTGAGCTTCATCTCTATCTTTGGCTTTTTCTTGGCAGTTAACTGGAAATGAGAGTTTCATGGACTTTCCTTTCTGGACTGGCTTCAAACAGAACCTATGCACAGTTTTCAAACCATACCCTACTGAAGAAGGGAAGCTTGATCTGGTGCATAACTGGGTTA